>NC_047146.1:26861201-27116201 GCF_009829125.3 Periophthalmus magnuspinnatus
TATATTTTGGTCAAATAAATTTCCATTGACAATAGATTATCTTTCACTCAGATTCACTTACAGTTCTAGTCAGAAGGGACCTGGGATCACAAACCCAGAGTCAGGTGGTCTTTCTTTGCCATGCAGCCATCTGTTCACTCAGAAGCATTAGCCCATGTTAGCCTGTGTTAGCTCAGAGGCAGCCAAAGACCAAACAAAGCCCCAGCAGCCGTCAATTAGGCCTGGTCTGGTCCTGTCCCATTCATACACAAAGGAGGAGCAGTGTGCCAATTCTGGATCACAATCCTCTCTGGCTGTAAACTGAAGCCCAGATCCTGCTTTTGTCAAAATCCTTACATAGCACTTTTACTGTTCTTTGTGGCAGAGGTTAAAGTATAGTAATAGAATCAGAATCAGAAGACTTTTATTGCCATAGTTTGTGAACACAGTTCACAAACTAGGAACTTGCTTCGGTGAAAAAGTGCAACATAAACACACTGAATAAATACAAATACAAATAAGGGCATGCACAAAGTTAAAAAGATATGCTTAAAAAAATCAAGTGAAATACTTAAAGGGAGAAAACGGCAGCATCAGAACAACAGTGCAAACATGGCTTATTACAAATAGCAATAGTATGTACTGAGGATGAGGCGATTTTTCAAATAAATCTCTTGATTTTCAAGAGCTGAGAATCAGATATTACTTTGACAGTTTAATGGCATAAGATACAAATTGATTGAATTATGATAAAAATCTAAGTATCTCTTGTCATTTTTCTCATCCTGTATTTGAACAAAAACTGAACTATAAAGCTGGCTGATACCTGAAAGAGAAAACTCAAAAGAAAAGGACTTGAATGTAAAATGTTATCAGCTGATATTTAGCTACTTTTTAGTTGATGGAAAAGTGGGACTTGAGATTTTCAATTTCAAACTTTCATTACAAATTATTTAAAGTCTTCTCTATTTGTTCAAATCAACTTTCCTTTTACTACTAACAGAAGAATACTGTTTTAAAATGTGTATAAAAATTTGTATTAAATGTATAAAATTTTGTCAAATGGATTCTTCAACATTGTAACTCTTCCACTGTATTGATGACTTGTTTGACTATCTTTCTGATGGGGGTTTAAATGAGACGTCAACTTTCCCTTGAAATAATTCTTGAGGTTTAGAGGCCAAATACCTAAAAAATTATCTTTACAGGGTCAAAAGGAAGATACTGAGTTGTCAAGTTGAAATGATAGTTGGAGACACAGTGACCTACAAACAACCTTTTCTTTAACTCACAATTTGTACTGTTGAAAATTTGATTTATTTGTTGCCTTAAGCTCTATATTAAAGCCCACTATAATAAGACTAGTTTTTCTTAAAATCGTTTAACTGTCAGTCAAAGGCAGATTGTTTCAACATGCTTAATAAATTGATCTTAATCCTCTAGTGGCATGGCCATCTGGACCCAGTCTTGTTGATGGGAATTACACAAGTCAACGCTGTTAAATCTATAGGCCTAAAGTCAAGGACATTTGTTATTCATGAGTTTCAGTTTACTGTTAATGGCGCCCTTTTTAAAGACTTTTACCATTCAAATAAAGAGCAGTTTGTTTTGAATTGCTGTGGCAAAGGTGCATTCATTTCCCTCACTCTAAAACCCATGAATAGTCAGTGAGGGGTCATTGATTTGGAAAATCAATGACCCCAACAACTGCAAATATGGATATTTGAATACAGTTGACTTGACTGGTATTCAAACTAGCAGCAAGCAGTGAGGCTGAACTTGTCAGTAAATTCATGGTTTGGAATAGACAAAAGGCTCACTGATTTTAAACAAATGAAAAGTCTCTAGGTTCAGTAGAATTGTATAGAATGTTGAATATTTATGGAAATTTGGCAGGTGTATTTCTTTGTTTATCATGCCAAGTACTCTCACCACTCCCCAAGTACTTTTTCAACAATGAGTAGATATGTTCTGACTAGTTCTACTATGACAACAACTAATGCTAATATTGCAAGTACGAGTCGATTTGCCAACTCGCCGACTTGCCAACTTAAATTATTGGGAGAAAAAAATGATTGGGGAAAAATTGAGAAACCAGAAATTAAATTGGAATCCACAGACAGTGATCAACTGTGACTCTCTTTACAAGCTACTTCCTGTCATGTGACCCGTGACATCAGGTCTAAAGCTCTGGTTCAGTTGTAGATGCGGCTCAGGGGGACTTTAATTACATGAACAGCGGGAGTCTCTGGCTTTTTGATCCACACAATACACTGCCCCAGTCCACACGGCAACACAAATCCAACTGCAGTTTTGGGTACTGCACCCGAGACTGCAGAACCCGTAAGACCAACCTGTGCATTGCCTGGATTGATTACAAGAACGCCTACAACTCAATGCCACACACATAGATCACTGAATGCCTGGAGCTGTACAACATCGATAGGACTCTAAGAGCCTTCATTGCATAAGGCCAATGGCACTCACACAAGTGACCATAAAATGTGGTATATACCAAGGAGATGCACTGTCTCCACTGCTGTTCTGCCTAGGTCTGAACCCCCTCAGCCAAATCATCAACAACACTGGCTATGGATACCGACTCAGAAATGGGACCACTGTCAGTCACCTCCTCTACATGGATAACATCAAGCTGTACGCTAAGAATGAGTGAGACATCGACTCACTGATCCACACCACTAAGATCTACAGCACAGATACTGGAATGTCATTCGGGCTTGAGAAGTGTAGCCAGATGGTGACAAAGAAAGGGAAGATAGTCCACACAGAAGGAACAACAGCAGACATTGAGGACAGCTACCTTGGCATCCCACAAGCAAATGGCAACCTTGAAGAGGAAACAAGGAAAGTAGTCACAGCCAAATACCCCAGACGAGTAAGGCAAGTCCTAAGGAGTCAGCTCAATGTTAAGAACAAGACCCAGGCAATAAATAGCTACGCCCAGCCAGTAATCCGATACCCAGGAGGCCAAAGGAGGAGATAGAGACCACAGATGTTAAGACTCGAAAGCTCCTGACCATGCATGGCTGGTTCCATCCCAAATCCAGCACCCTGAGACTCTTATGGATCTTGGATGAAAACATCCAAGATCCATAAGTACATCAAGGCCAAGGCCTCAAGAGATGACGTGCTCAGCGAATGTCTCAGACAGTGGAGTGCAGAGGAAGAGGTGCTAGAGGACTGAAGGACAGCACAGAGGCACTCCTCCTGCCTGCACAGGAGCAGGTTTTGAGCACCAGAGTGATGGAGGCCCAGGTCTACCACACCAAATAAGATCCAAGGTGTAGGCTGTGCAAAGAGGCCCCTGAGACAGTCCAGCACATAACTGCAGGGTGTAAGATGCTGGCAGGGAAAGCATACATGGAGCGGCGGGCATAGTGTACAGAAACATCTGTGCAGAGTACAGACTGGAAACCCCGAGATCAAGGTGGGAAACATTTCCAAAGGTAGTGGAGAATGATCAAGCAAAGATCCTGCAGGACTTCCAGATACAGACTGACAGAATGGTGATGGCGAACCAACCAGACATTGTGGTGGTGGATAAACGGAGAAAAGCCGTTGTGGTGGACATTGCAGTACCAAGTGATGGGAATATCAGGAAAAAGGAACATGAGAAACTAGAGAAATATCAGGGGCTCAAAGAAGAGCTGGAGAAGGCCTGGAAGATGAAGGTAGCAGTGGTGCCCATGGTCATCGGAGCATTCGGGACAGTGACCCCCAAACTGGAGGAGTGGCTACAGCAGATCCCAGGAAAAATCTCAGTCCAGAAAAGTGCAATACTAGTAACAGCAAAGATGCTGCGCAGAACCCTCAAGCTCCTAGGCCTCTGGTAGAAGTCCCGAGCATGGAAAAGAGGGGATGAGACCACCCACAGAGGGTGAGGAGGAGATTTTATATACACACTTACACTTTACACTCCACATTACAATGATTTTCATGGAAAGTCCATGTCAAAGTCCAAATAATAGATTTGATTTTTTTAATTAATATATTTTCACTAAACGTCTCTATTGTATTGTGTCATATAATTGTCATTATACAATGTTTGCGTGGGCAGATGTTTGGTAGAATAGAGAAGTTTGCCCATTTATCGTCTTGGACAGGCCCTGGCTCAGAGTGGTCTACAGCTGGTTTCCTATCTCTCAATCTTGTCAGAGCTCTATTGTTTTTATTGGAGCATTTCAAATGTATTCCGAGGAACTAGCTCCAGTGGGAATAGCTACTTTTACAATGGGTATGAATGGGTCAGGTGGGCCTCTCAGCTCAGCTGGGCCTCTCAGCTCAGCTGTGTCCTGATGATATTTGAATAATGTTTTAAAGAGTCAGGGAGTTAGAGAGGCCTTGTTTTATGTGACACCATTTTATGCATTATGATTTATGGTAGTATCTTTTGAGATTGCCACATCATACTGTCATCCACTATTGTGTGTGTTTTTTCTGTTTTGTTAAATTTGAAATAGTTTTTTATGCTGTGTTCTTGAGTCTAAATACAGCAGCCTTTGTACTTGTAGCATTAACTTTAAAGATGATTTCAATCGCTACTACATTGATGATTTTCCTGTAATCTTATGAGGGTGAATTCCCAAAATAGAAACTTCTGTGATTTGCTGGAACATAAAACAATGAATGATGATAGTAAATATATGCTATGATAAAATAAAAATAAGGGCATTACATATGAATTTTATGTAAACAAAATAACAATTTTGAAGAAACTCTGCTCCATCTGTCAGTTTAGCTGCATTATTTTCTGTTCCCCCAAATTTGTGTGCAATACTGTGTTTTCTGGTCATCTATAATTTCTTTAGTGAAACCCCACCCTGATCAGACCTTTTATAATTAATGAGCAGGTCCCATGCTCCACTTCCATGACAACCCAAGCCCATTTAGATAAACTAATCAGTGCTTTTCAGTCTTGCAGATGGCCTCTGCTACTTGAATTTAGCTCCACAGATTGACTACTGTGATGTGCATATGTGTTGGTGTACTGAGCAGAATAGACTCCTGTCTCGGGGGTGGAATCATATTTCCTCAATGTGTAATGAAGTAGCGAGCCCCACTGACAGTGTAAGAGCTCTATAGCGTTCACCCGTAGAGGTTTGGACTGGCGGGGGGACAGGCTAATGGAGGACCACTGAGGTGAGGGGAACACCTTTCAGCCCAGGGCGCTTGGATATAATGACACCACTGCTGAAGCCTGACGCAGAGCTTTGTGCTACTGTTGCTATGAGTGATTTGTTCTTTTGTATTTGCCATTTTGAGTGATTGGTTTGTACCACATATTAAGTGTAGCATTTTAGTAACTCAGTTCTTTCCAAGGCGCTGAAGTTGGATGGTCTTACAGTTCAGAGAAAATCTAATCAAGCTAGTGGTACGTGATGATGACAAAACAAAACAAAAATATGATGAATGAATGTGATAAAATGTGCTCAGAAATGTCTTGGTTGAGGTTGAAGTATTGCACAAAAAGTAAATGGACCATAAAATTAACCACAAAAGGGCAGAAATATTGCTCAGTATATTCTAATGTCGCATATCTCTAGAACAGTGGTTCTTAACCTGGGTTCGATCGAACCCTAGGGGTTCGGTGAGTCAGTCTCAGGGGTTCTGTGGAGGTCAAGACACGCACCAGACTCGTATGATTCGCAGACTGCGAGCGTCTCCAGACGCTGGCCGTGTCCCAATTCGACAAATGCACCCTTTGATGTGCCTATCGAAGTACCCGCCCGACTTAAATGAGCTGTTCTTAAAATTAGGTTGAAATTAGGTAATGGGTGTGTGTTAAAATGTTTAAAAAGTGTGGTAGTATTAAAAAAGGTCAAATCTTTGTAAAAAGGTATGTATGTAATTTGTTGTGAGTTCATACATTGTATTGGTTTTATTCTTTGAACACAGTGATGTTAATGCACGGTTCATTTTGTGCACCAGTAAAACATACATATGTCTTGAATTTGAAAAAAATAATATTTTATTTTTCAATAAAGGAGGGTTTGGTGAATGTGCATATGAAACTGGTGGGGTTCAGTGCCTCCAACAAGGTTAAGAACCACTGCTCTAGGACAACAACTGCAATATTTGTAATTTTTTGATATATCTCCCACTTCTAATCCAAACAACTTTGTCTTACATGGTGACAGAGTAGCGTTTTTTGTTTTTGTTTTTTTCCTAGAGAAGTCGGATAGCTCAGTGCCCACCTAACTTATCCCTTTTCCATAATTTTGTGCTAATCTTTTCAATTCAATTTCAATTTAATATTTTATTTCATTCATTAAAACAAAACAATCCGCATAACTGCATACAGTATTACGGCTTTTGTACAATTTTTTGTTAAGTGAATGAAAGGGCACAGAAGGAAGCAAAAGCTTATAATATCTGCCCCTCATCAACTCTGACTCTTATTCACTACATTATATAAAGTCAAACATAAATGTACAGCTACTTTACGAAAAAAAAAACAACAACAAAAAACAAACAAAAAAACACAAAATCATCCTGTCACATATCAGTTATATATCTTCTTAATAATGATAATTTCAAACTTTTCTTAAACATATAAATGGATTTGGATTCTTTAATATTACTTTCTAGGCTGTTCCAAAGACTGACTCCCTTGATTGAAATACATCTTTCCTTTGGTTTTGTTCTGAACACTGGTTTAGAAAATACATCAGTTCCTCTTAATTGATATCTATTTTCTCTCTTTCGAAATCTATTTTGCAACTTCTCTGGTAACACTTTTTGATGAGCTTTGTACATGGTTTTAAGGATGCCATATTCCACCAATTCGTTAAATTTCAACGTTTCTAACTGAATAAAAATTGAATTTGTATGTTCTCTATATCCACTTCATTGATAATTCTAATAGCACGCTTCTGTAACAGAAAAACTGGTTCAATGTAGGTTTTACAAGCACTTCCCCACACTTCAATGCAATGTGTTATACAATAAGAACAATGCATCTTTGTTGAGAGACTCTTTCACCTTGTGTAATACGGCTATGGTTTGTGATACTTTTGATCTTACTTGCTCTATGTGGGATTTCCACGTCAGCTGTTCATCAATCATAACTCCTAAAAAACGAAATGTACTTGTTCTTTCTATCTCTAATCCTTGTGTGAATAATCTTACCTCTAAATCTTTCTTCTTACAACTAAAGACCATAAATTTAGTTTTGCTAATGTTTATAGATAGCTTGTTAGCATTGAACCATTTTAATATTTTTTGAAACTCATCTTCTACATTTTTTATAACCTCATTTATGTTTTTTCCTGAGTAAAATAATGTGGTATCATCAGCAAACAAGATGCAATTTAGTAATTTTGATACAGACATAAGATCATTCACATAAAGGAGAAAAAGTACTGGCCCCAAGACCGAACCTTGAGGTACCCCACACGTTACTTGACGATGTTCAGATTTTATGTTGTTAATTTCCACAAATTGATAACGGTTCGTTAAGTAACTTGTGACCCATTTGTGTGGTACACCTCGTATACCATACTTGTATAACTTCTGTAATAATATTTCATGATCTAGAGTATCAAATGCTTTTTGAAGATCGACAAAGATACTAACTAAATATTGTTTCTTGTCCATGGCATTAGTGATTTCTTCAGCCAGGTCCATTAATGCTGTGGCGGTTGAATGATTGGAACGAAATCCATGTTGGTTCTTACTTAAAATTTTGTATTTTCCAATAAATTTATTTAATCTGCTAACAAATAGTTTCTCTAAAATTTTTGAGAACTGCGAAAGCAGTGATACAGGTCTATAATTTGAGAAATCATTTTTATTTCCTTTTTTAAAAAGTGGAATGACTCTGGCCACTTTCATGTGATCTGGAAATATTCCTGTGCTGAATGAAAGATTACATATATATGTGAAAGGCTCAATAACAACGTTTATCACTTTCTTGATCAATAACATATTAATATCAGTGTAATCATTAGATTTTTTATTTGGACAATTTTGAACAATTGTCAAGACTTCATTTGCCTGCACACTCTCCAAAAACATACTGTTTACATTATCAGCTATTGCTCCATCATTGTTGCTTTCTTTTGGGATATTGTTTGATAAATTTGGGCCAATGTTAGAAAAGTAATGATTAAATTCATTTACAATTTCTTCTTTCCCAAAAATATCTACATTATTTTTTGTAAAATAATGTAGATATTTTGTTTTGGCAAACAAAATCTTGTTTTGTTTGCCATGATTATCGACAGGTGTTAATTATCCAAATTAATTCAACATATTGGCCTGCCTACTCTGGATCTGTCACCCAGTCCTGGCACCACCCCAGCCATTATTATGTCAATCTACTGCCAAGTCTTTGATTGAATGTGTGTGTGAATGGGTGACCGGTTCCTTGATGAGAAGTGCTTTGAGTGCCTTGAAAAAGTGCTATATAAAATATTTCAACCTTACATATTTATCCTTTGTACCTCTGTATGAAACTGAAAATATGAATTGCCAGTTCAAAACATACAAATTGCGCCATTTGAGTACAGCAACGCACTGTTGCATTTCTACCCAAAACAGTGTACCTGTTCTGTTGTAAAACTCCCTTTAAAAAAAATCAAGATATGAATCGCCATAGCCGAAACAGTAGCTCTTAATGTGTGCCTCTTGTGTTTTGTCGTTATGTAACTCGAGCATTTCAGATGAGCTGGACCTGCAGGTAGGTGGCTATGAGTGGGTACTTGAGTGTGACTCCAGTGGGCAGTGTAATGTAAGCCAAATGAGTGGGCAAAACTATTTCTTTTCACACCTCTACACTGAAAGGAGATGCAAATGATGATTTGGACTAGCTATGTACCTTCTATAACAACTGATGATGCATATAAACAGTATATAAGACTTTTTTTTCCACTATGCAGCTTTTCTGGTGGAGTGTGGCACATTGTTTGTCTTCATGAAAATGCTATTAGTTTGCCTCAAATGTTTCACAGTATAGTATTAAATATGTCAGTTCCGGTGACAAAAAGCAGATGAGATACCAAACTAAGCTACAGGTTAGATCTGTGGAGAGGCGACCTCACTCACTGTATGAATGTGGAACATTGAGTTATTTTTGAGCATTAAAACACATAATTGAATGCAAAATACTTATGTATAATGCCATACTGTGTAAAATTCCAGGGAAAGCAACAACATCTCCATGGAGAAAATCTGGTAAAGCATAACATGGTTTAAAGGGGGAACAACATTATTGCTAAAAGGGCAAGGGGTCTGTTGAATTGAAATATTTTTTGGAAAGGCACAAAGAAGAAAAAAACAAAAAAAAAACAACAACATTGGCTTTGGGATGGATATCTACCATCGTTAATGTCAACATTTGTAGATAAGATGTGAACCCACTTATTGATTAAAGGGACTGTATACTTCAATTTTTAAGTCAACCATAGTTTAAACATGACCTCTGCTGTCCGTTATTGCAATAATTTTGATCCTTTGTTTGAATTTGTGCGTCATTCTGCCTTTGGCTCAACAATGGCTTGACATCATGTTATCAGTGTACACAACTTGGTTAATGTTCAAACACATTTCATAATACTTGGTTTCTGCTTTGAATACAGCTGCATAATATTGAACATGTGCTATCATTTATATTCTTTCTAATCTAAAAAGTATTAAAATATGTCTACTATGCAGAACTTGAACATAAAAAACAATAAACATTAAGCACAAGTTCATATTTTGATTTGATTGGCAATTTTGTTTAAGTGGTCCATGGCCTGTCCTCTCCTCCCCTGTTCCACTGAGGAGAAGTGTGTTTGGGTAGACCTCCTTCTCAGTGAGAGTGACACATGAGTGGAACTCGGTACCTGTGATTATCAGGGAAATGGCCACATACAACACATTTAAAATACACCGAAGGAAATGGCTTTTTAATAATCAAACCCATCAACATTTCCAATAATGCACTTTTTAATTATGTTTTTTATTGTATTATCATATGTACAGTGTCCCTGTTAAATAGGTAGATATGCTACTTAAGAACTAACTTTAAAAAACATTTTAAAGGGCCTATTATATGAAAAACAATGGCCTCTTGTAAGGTTTAAGCTCAAAATGCTCTGATGTCATGAAGAGGTAGTTTTCAAGCTGCCTCTTATCTTTAGTTCAGTAGAGTTTGGCAATTCCAGGGCTGAAAACCAAATTATTCTAATGAAGGTGTATGGAGTTTAAAAAAAACACAGTGGAGCACGTTCTGCATTACGACATGGTGGAGTGTTTTCTGTTTGGGATAAGAACAAATTTTGCAGAATTTGTGTGTTAAACATGCATGAATGAAACCAAAGACAACTCCAGGTCTGTTTGTAATAAGGAAACAGCATTATAGCATAGATCAGAAAATACTGTAATATGGACCCTTTAAATCATGTCTTTTATTGGGCTAAATTTGGACTAAACCAGGATTATGCAGGACCAATCCATGCAATAATTTGAGAATCTTTTGACATGTTCCTGCATTTTGTTTACTGATCCCTTTATCTCAATCCCAGTGCTTTTTGGAGTTTTATTTGTCCAAGGTTGGGAAAAGTGAAGCAGAGAGAAGCTATCTGCCGTCCTTCAGCTATGGGCTTTTCACATGGCAGTCAGTGCAGTATAATTGGTTTTATATGAGGTCAGACAGTCTGTTGTTGTGAGCCAGCAGCACTGAACTGCAGTCTCAAAGGCCTTGAAGAGTTGAAGTTGCTCAAGACTGAAAATATTGTTTGGGGAAAAAGACATAATGCTTGGGCTTGCAGAAAATAAAGAATGCAATGCTACCAACTGCACTTATCATACTAAGGTAGAGGTCATAAATACGTAGCCGTCTTTAGCTGTCAATTTGAGCAATTTCTGTCCAAATCTTGCTTAAATATTCATTCAACTTAATAAAAAGCACAAAATTACCTGGCTTCCATGATTTTACTTTCTAAATTTAATCGTAAACTCATCTTTTCGACAATATGCTGTTTTGGTAATCTTGTCAAAATGTGATTCATTGCTGCTTTGTTTAATGCTGCTCTCTGCTCAAACACTTTTTCCCCACCCACTCCTATTGGTCAGCCTCTTTTATGCTCCAAGTGATTGACAAGTGGACCTAACCAATCACAGTGAACTCTTACCTCTCAGAGGAAGTTGTAGCTGCTATGACTTTGTTTTTGAGTGTCCCAATTTATTTCTGGTGGAGTCCTGGGCTAATCCTGGTTTACTTTACTTCCAGTTCAGATATGCCACAGTTGTAGTTTACCAGTATCAACCAAGATGTGTGGTTTTGCTCATATTTTAAACAAAAACTTAGATAAATCTTGTTTTCCCTTTTAAGCTACTGGTGAGATTAGATTCATTCTAATTATTTTATGATATAGTTTACTTGATCCAAACATTTTTTGTATGGTGGTACTTGGTCACAACAGTTTGCAAACCACTCTCCATAAAACACTTGTATAATCAAACCATTCTCAGTGTCTAAAAGTGGCTAAGACTCATCATTGTTCAAGTATCCAAGGATGTTATTCTACCTTTCCCTGCATGCTTACTTCCTGCTTTTCTAAGGATCTGGTCTTCTTAAGATTTCGTCTGCCGAGACAGAGAAAATTGCTGTAAATGAAAGCCCACGAACTCCCTTTGAGCTCGGTGCGTGGGTGGTGCTGTATCAATGGGCAATTAGGAAGGAATCCCAGACAACCTTAAGTGAGAGTTGGATAAATTAAAGATTAGTGACAGCGTGAAGCTCTTGACTCAGCTTCTATTTTGAAAAAAGTAGCGGTAAGCTTTTAGAACCTTTTTACTTGCACTTAAGGAGATCCTGGTATTTCAAAGTCCTTCCATAGTCAAATTAAAAGTAGGATTTGAAAAGGTGTATAAGCCATACTTTATCCCAGTTCATATGATGTGAACAAATTGAATATGTTTTTTCTTAATAATAGCGATGATAGTAAGAAAATTAGATTTCAATCAAGGAAAGATATTTAGCCAAATGGGATCATGGAAGCATACATACATACATACATACACATACATACACACACACACACACACCCCTACACACATACACACACATACATACACACACATACATACACAGACACACAGACACACATACATACACACACACATACATACATACACACACATACATACATACATACATACACACACATACATATACACACATACGTACACACATACGTACACACACATACGTACACAGACACACACACATACATACACAGACACACATACATACATAGACACACGTACATACACACAAACATACATACACACACATACGCACATACATACACACACATACACACCCCCCCTACATACACACACACACACCCCTACATACATACACACACACACACACATACACACACACACATGCATACACACGCACCCCTACATACGCATACACACACACACACACATACATACGCATACACATACATACACACCCCCACATATACACACATACATACACACATACACATACACACATACATACATATACACATACACACACACCCCCATACACACACACCCCTACATACACACACACACATACATACACACCCCCATATACACATACATACATACACACACACACACCCCTATACACACCCCTACATACACACACACACACACCCCCACACACCCCTACACACACACACATATACACATACACACCCCCACATACACACACACGCATATACACATACATACATACACACATACATATACACACGCACGCACATACATATACACACGCACATATACACACACACACACAATTTATATTCCCCATGAGTAAGTTAAACCAGTTACTTCCCTAGAGAACTGTCCATAGTTTCTTAATCAAACCATGAATGGACTGAGTGTTAGATATGTGTTAGTTTTCTGCTTGGGGTAAAGACTGAGCCCCTCTCATTAGCACATGTTTCCCAGACATCACCACGATCCTGTCCCGTTTACAGATGGCCCACATCTGTCCCAACTTTAGGCTTTTGTAACAGTATGTGCACTGCAAAAAGATGTCTAGGTGAGTGAAAATTGCTTGCAGTTGGAATAATATTTTTCATTTGAATAGTTTTGTCTATTTCTTAAGATTTGCTTTATCAGTTTATATTATTATGTTTATGCTATTGACAAGAAAATTGTACTCACTCCATTGCCTTTTTCTTTATGACTATTTGGAACTCGGAAATGTAAACATGTAAAAAAATAAAAATATAATAATTATTATTAACACAAAATTCAACTTGGCCAAGTTACAGATCAAATTTGTGGAGAACAGCATGCTCCCAGTGGAAATGAAAATTTTATTTCTGGCAAAGGAATATTACTACTGTATGTTAAGCACTCCAGAGTTACATAGTGCACCTTGAACAAAACCACATAACCATTTTTTTGCAGTGCATTTTTGTCCTTCTCTCTCTGTCGCTCTCTGTCTCTCCTATGTCTTTATTTGTCCACCTGGTCTGACAGAAGCAGAAAAAAAGTTGCTTCCTTAACTGTTCATGTTGCCGGGCAGATTTCCTGAGGGCCTCTTGAGATGCCTGATCCCACTGAGATCACAGGCTACTGTATGCTAATGGCAACAAAACTAAGTTTAGTGCAAAAACCGCAGAACAAAGTCAAGTGATTTCTATAAAAAGATCAAAGCTTAGAAATCCAATGCTAATGCTCTAAACTCAGCATGAAGGTATTGCAAACAGCCTCCAGAAAGATTAATATTGTTTGTAAAAGACCTGACATGGCCTCAAGTTTCTACACAAGCAATTTAAATCACATCAAAACTAATCAAGTAGGTCTAAACTGGGTCACAAAAGACACGACTCAACCATGTATAAAATAAGATTATAACTAGACTAAAAACATGATTAAACCGGGTCTGAAAAAGGACTGGCAGGATTAAACCTGGTCCAAAACATGTATTTAGGCTTTAGCCATTTTAAACCCAGAACTAAATCAAGATGGAGCCAACTATGATACGGATAAATTAGGAGTAAGGCGGGACCGAGGCGGGACCGAGGTGGGACCGAGGTGGGACCGAGGTGGGACCGAGGTGGGACCGAGGCGGGACCGAGGCGGGACCGAAGTGGGAGTCTCTAGGCTTTAGCCACTCTTTTAAATGAGGACAAACAACTGGATCAAGACTGAGCCAACTAGGATACTGATAAACCAGGGCCGAACCAGGACAGTACAACCAGAGCAGGAATGATTAAAAAAAATAAATACTTGCTCTAAATAAAAATTATCCACAATCAAACTACAAAAAGTCTATCTATGTGCATTGATGCAATCGAGGGCATGATCATATTAGATTTTACAACCACTAGTGTTGTGTCCCAAACCAAAATTTTACACTTACCAACGTCATTAGCCTCCACAATCACACAGTGTGTCCTGACACCACCCACCCTGTTTACAGATTCAGGTCACACACAGCAGGCACCATCATCTCATGTGTCTCAACTACAGTTTAAAAAGATGGTCTAAAGGGTTCCTGGGTCTTAGGTGGTCAATTTCTAAAGACCTACTGCTTTGGGGACAGGGCAATTAAGATTTTGTTTCATGCAGATCGTAGAGCTGAGCAATTTTGCAGAAAAAAAAAATCTTGTTGGAAGATTCAGTGAACAGTGAAGTACATTTCATTTGTCATTTGTTTTTGTCATAAAAAATCTCTACAGCTTCTGTGGTTTGCTAATTCGGAGTAGAATAAAAAACTTTTTTCGTATCTATGGATCAGTTGAGACGATTCAAACTGATATCATTTTCACTTTCAGCTCTATTGGATGCCCATATAAAGCAGGATAGTGGATTGAGTTTCAACACTAGACTCCTTTTTGATATCTTGATATAATGCCACATAATCAATGCATTAATACTTCCCCATGCATGTCTGAGAGTATGACATCATCATATTCCCGAATCTAAAAATGTTCACATCTGACAGGTTTACCTCACCCATGCTGCTGTCCCATGCCCCCGTCCCGAGTGGCTCATGGGTGCTCACCGCTGCCACGTGCAAAGGGCAAATTACAGCCTGGTGGCAGCTGTGAGGGGCGGGGCCAAAGCCAAGCCTGCCCAAACCCCACATGGAGACCAAGGCCCTTTGATGGCGACCTTGAGGCTTCGTCGTCTTTGTAATTACAGCGTTTGTGAAGTGGTACACCCAGTTTCTCTTAACATTATATCACTGCACACTGCAAGGGAAATATCAGGCCTAATTGGTGCGTTAGTGAGTTCACATATATAAGCTGCCATACATCCTATGGGGACTTGGTTATGTTGAAGTTGAATTTGTAGTTTCATTGGCATTATGTAATAACATAAAGGTGTACTATGCTGCTTTGCTTGTGGAGAGTCTTCCACCTGCTTGTACCAAGGCAATATTATTTGTTTTGCCTGGGATGTTACTAAATTTAGCATTAAACGACAAGCAGGAGGGTCCACCAGGCTAAGTTAAATGTCAGAACTGTGGAGAGGAGACTCCGTACACAGTAAGAATTGTTTTTCAAGGTATACAAATGTGTATACATTTATTGCTGTGCTTTTAGGCAAAGCAATAACAACAAAAATAACAGCAATAACAAAAAAATTTTAAGTTGCCAATTCCACCATTGTATCCATGAGCAAGACACTTCAGTTGTCTCATCTCTATTGTCTGTGTACACATGATGTATATCAAAGGCAAGGCTTTTGTGCATTTGAACATGAACAAGTGTATAGTTTTTTGCTATAAAACTGAATACATTGGTGTCACAAATTCATTTTAATAGTCTGGTGTTAAATATTTATACTCACACCTGCACCTGTTTTTAATGTTTTAAATGGACCTATGCAGCTACGGTATTTGTTTTGTTTAGTTTTTGTTTGTATTTTTCTGTATTTGAACAGGACGCTCATGAAAAAGAGTCTGAATGCTCTCTTTGGACTCTCCCTGTGTAAATAAAGATGAATGAAAAATGAAATAGTGATATGAATATAAATGCCTATAAAAAGTGATAACTGTTATATATCAAAACAAATTCATAGTCAAATTTCACAAGTTTTTAAATGATGCATAATCCTATTTGAAAGAACTGAAATTCCAAGTAGAGGACCTCCCACTAGCTCTTTTCACACCCCATGGTCCCACCCTGTCCCCCCTCCTCCCTAGTCACTCCTGGGTTGCTCTGGGCTTTCACGGGGGCGACATAATTGTATGATGGTTTGCTCATTGTCAGGATCAGGTCAACCAACTGCAGTGTTCAGACAAAGCAGACATCTGCCATGCTGAGCTGCCCCTTTTCAGCAGTGACGTAATGTCCCGTGACAAGGCTTGCCCTTTACAAAAGTGCTGGTGGGCTGGTGGGATGATGGTGGGTGCAGAGGCGTTTAGGGACTGTTAGATATTGTGGGGGGTGGGGGAACTGTTTGAATGGAGAAATATGTTACAGGGTAGCTGCTGAAATGTATTGTTTGGCTTGAATACAGTTGACTTATGATCCTTATGCAGTAACAGAAAAACACATTTCCCCCTATCTTTCTTTCTTCCTTTAGTCTTCTTGAGTTTGATAGGTTTTATATTCATGTTGTAGTATTTTTGTAGTAAATTTTGAATGAAAAATTTATTTGAGCATGCAGGAACATGTCTAATATATTTTAACAGTAATTGAAAATGCTACTTAAATCGGAATTCAGTATGTTTTACAATTTATTTTTAAATACGAACTCCCCACAATACATTTTGTATTCCGCAATGTTAATAATGCCTGGTAATTATTATTCTACACAATGCAGAGTGATATCAAAAGGGGTGGACCGGTTACATTTGTCTCAACCATATCCCTTCACTTTCATTCGAATTTTAGCACTTTAACACTTTCCAACTATGATTTCAATTCAAACTTAAATCCTAGTTTATCCATTGAGAGTCTTTATACACCATAGAATCAATTTGACCTACCATTAGGCTACTCTGCTCTTTTTCTGTACTGTCCAACCTTAGCCTATAGCTGCCAGACCGCCTTTCTTTTTGACAACCTTCAAAGCCAACTTCTCCCTATGGCCATATAATACAGTGATAATACTTCTCTAAGTTAGCATGAATGTCTTTACCATATGCTTGAATTAGCATTTGCAGAGGTTGGTTGTTGTAGAGCCCATTTTGAGGTTTAAAACTGGGAAGATGGTAATGGCATTGCTGCATGGTCAGGCTTTAGTCCAGAGGTTGTTTGATGGTGGAAAAAACAGGCAACCATTAGGTCTAAATATTATATTGTGGACTGAAATGCTCTCATCTGGATGTCCACACTGCCCCTGGTCTTTTTAATGGCTCTTTATACCAATAACCTGCTTTTACTATCAAAGTTCAATGCTGCTTTAGTGTTATTATGGAGTTACTGCAGTCCTATAGTCGACCCAGAGCCCTGAGGTCAGCTGACCAGCTCTCCTGGCCAAGAGGTGAGAGTCTTTTCTGTTGCAGTGCCCAGACTATGGAACAGCCTTCCTCTGTTTATCAGATCCTCTCAATCTTTAATAATAATAATAACAATAATAGCAATAATAATAACAATAATAACAATAACAATAATAATAATAACAATAGCATTAATAATAATAACAATAGTAATAATAATAATTAAAACTGCAAGCAGTGATAAAGGCCCTCGCCACCCCTTGCGACCACGGGGTACACGCCACCGCGGAGATCCTGCCTTTCATCGCTCCTCCTCCCAAAATCAGCGACTGAGTAATACTACTCCATTCATTCCAATGGGAGCATTTATGACACTGTCACGCCTGCACGGTTGGAAATAGAAGTATGTCTTCATTGGCTTTTTTGTTCAGTATGATGAGAGGAATATGTGTACCAAATTTCAATGGTCTATGACACAGTAATTATTTTTAATCCTTGTTGACCAAAACCCATGTATTTCAATGATAAATGTCAGACATTGCCATGGCAACACCTTTGAAAATAGAGGTATGGTGTCATTGGCTTTTTTGTTCAGTATCGGAATTGGGATGTCCATGCCAATTTTCAAATGTTTGTGACAAAGTAATTTTTTTACGTGCCATTTAAAAATTTCAAGGGGGCGCTGTGGAGCAATGTAATATTTGATATGTGTAAATTGCATATCTATGCACTCAGATCAAGATTTTGAACAAAATTTATATTAATGCCGGAAAATAGGAAACTGCATGTTTGAGTTACACACAATTAAAAACTTCAAAAAATGTATTTTTTTTCTTTGCAGGCTGGCCACACCCACGTTTTATGATATAAAACATCAAAGACAGTTCCCTATAATCTCACATGGGTCTAGTTCATTTTGACCAATTTGCAAGTTTCTTGAATGAAAATCCATGGCACAAAAAATCCAAATGTGAGAGGTACAATTTTGAAAAAATTGACTTTTCGTTAACGTTCAGGGGGTCAAAAGTGGCTTTAATTCGGCCACCAAAATAATAATAATAATAATGGAAATTTTTTTTCCACCCATTATTTTTCTCCTAAACCATAACAGCTACAGTCATGTGACTTTCTCTCATTGTGCCCCATCACAAATAAGGCCCCTGTGATTTTTTTCACACGTCCACGTCAAAGCGTTTGTCTTCTACTAATTTTTGAAAATTAAATTTGAAGAGGGCGCTAGAGAGCCATTTTGTGAGAGAGTGCCTTGATTTGCATATCATTGCGTTCAGCTCACAAATGTGCATAAACGCTGTATTAGCGTTTTCCCAACAAAAAATGTGTGAAAGAGAAATATTTTTTGAAATATTCCAAAAATTGCGATTTTGTTGAAAATTCACCCTCGCCCCACCCAAAGTCATAATCAAAATGTAATTGTTAATCTTTAATCACACATGGGTTTAGTGGGATTTGGCCAAATTTGAAGTGTTTGTGATTAAAACTGGGCGAGAAAATGTCCTGAATGCGAGGGTGTGCACTTTTGTCATTCCCGGGTTTGATCCAATATGGCCGACTTCCTGTACATTTTAGGGCGGGGCCATAATATCATTTTTGTCATGTCCCGACATGTACTATTTTTTGATGTGAGTTTCGGATTTTTACGTCGACTTTTTTCCAAGTCGGGCTCCCATTGGCCCCATGAAAATCAAAGTTTGAGGTGGCGCTACCGCTATCGTCTTTCCTTATTTTTTCTCGTGGTCTTTTGTGACAATCAGAGCTCGTCAAGTTCTAATTTTTGACACCACTCACTGCCATGTCGGGGCGTGTTTACTACTTGATTTTTGCCATTTTCCACGCTCCGGACGCGGTTTTAATGAGTCCCTCGCCGGGACGGAGTCCCAGGCTCGGGCCTAATAATAACAATAGTAAAAATAATAATAATAATTGTTGTTTTAATTGTTTTTTTGTTGACTTTTATATGAAGTACTTGAATTTGTTTTAAATGTGCTATATAAATTTGAATTGAAATGAAACTGTCAATGGTCTATTAAACTAATCAACTTATCAATTATGGTATATAATTGTAAATTCTATAGCTGAATAAGGTATTTTCTGAGCTATATAAAGATGTCATGTGCTAAGAGAGGACTTGATTTTGATTGAAATATGTAAAGATATTGTAATTGTTATTCCATTTAGCATTTGGTTGAGACAGGAAGGGCATCTGACATAAAATGGATAAATCTGAGAGGGGTCAATGAAGGAAAAAGCTAAGAACTATTGAGTATTTTGGGAGACTTTATAATATTATATTGCCAGATAAAGCACATTTAGTTGGTATATGACTAAAGTTTGCCTCTTAAAGTTAATGTTTTTTCCACCTTAATAGGCCCATGAGTGCATAGTGTGAAGTATGCCTGGCATTCTTACAACCTTTACAACAGCTATACTGCATTTAAAAACCTGAATAATTAAAGTTGTCATAGACCAAAGTTTGACCCAGGGTTAACCAGTACTCTCAATAAGACGCTTGGGATATGCGTTTGACATTCCTCAAACATGACCTCAAACAAATTTATATTTTTTTGTTTTTTTAAGGTGGAACTGAAGGATTTAAGGTGGTAATTGTAAGAGATTAGTGAACAATATTTTACTGGCAAGGCAGGGTAATTAGCAGGTGGAAGCAATTTGTGGACCACATCTGGTATTACTGTGCACAAATTACCCAATGCCGACCAATCTGAAAACTGTACAAAAGTATTAACGTGCCAATATTGTTTAAAAAAAAAAAAAAAAAGTTACTCCACCCTATATCTTTTTAAGGCCAGTAACCTTGTCCACACCCTGCTTTGAAACCCAAATAAAGGATAAAGTGAATATAGAGAACAGATAATATATCGTTTGGGATTTCAGTGGGACATGGGTGGCATTATCAGGTCAACTTTCCCATTGTCTCACTGTCCTGGAATGCACAACAATAGCCTTCATTTTATTAATGGCTAGCCTAAACTCTATTATCATTCACTATTGCACTGTGGCATCTTTTACAATGTATTTGTTAACTGGGAAACTTCAAGGCAAGTTCAACTGTAAAAGGAAGTAAACTTAACACAAATTTGACATACATATGATCACTAAACTGTTTTACTCTGGGCATCTATTGGCTACTGCAAACATAGCTGGGGTGGGTATCCTATTGTGCATGTTTTAGATTGATAGGGGCTGAATGATTTTGGAAAAAAAAATCAAATTGTGATTAATTGGAAAAACTATTGCGATTAGCTTTGATTATATGGTTTAAAAAAGATACTGGTCAGAGCACATTATCTAGTAGCAATGACATTTGAAAGAAGACTTAAATATGAACTAATATAAACTAATTTAAGAATCTCATGCATTACAGAACATATTTGTAAATGTTTAAAGTATAGTTACAACAAGATTTTTCTATAAAAAGATGAGATATATACAGGAAGAACATGCAAACAAACTCCACATTGGTTTCAATAAATTACACCTCCCTGCCTTTAACTACAGGATTTTTACCTGGTCTTGTAATGTACTTAGCAATAAATAATCTTTTAAGTGCACAGCGACAAGTTAAACAGATTAAAAGCCAAGTACCCCTTAATCAGTAGTAATAAGTAGTTTTCAGTACTTTTGATCACATTGAGTTAAGTGTTCAAGCGTGGAAAGGAAGTTGTCATTATTCCATCTGTGCAAGCCAAATGCTAACTCAGTCAGCAGAGCAAAATAAGGCTACGATTCAATTTTCAGCCTACACTCGCAACCTAATTTCCCATAACACCACATGCTATTGATTAGAGCATTGTGGCAGGACCAGACTATGATCTTCTTCACAAAAAATAACCAAGACTAAATAAAGAAGTTTTCCTTTTCAAACTGGATCAATAGTTGTTAAAGTTTGTGTATGTTTGTGTGTTGCAGATATGCCTTAGCAGATGAAGCCTACCGATCGCTACGAGACCAAGACAAGGACCAATGCATTCTTATCACGGGAGAGAGTGGTGCAGGGAAAACGGGTAATTGACAAAATTAAGTTAGAATTATGTAATAAATTATAAACTAGAATTGGTTGAGTAACTTTTCTTGGGGTTATCTTATGCTTATTTGCTTATAAGTGTTTTACATGGAATTTATGGGAATGGGAACAGGCTGAACATGTGTATGCTGCAGTTTGTGTCTGGGTAGAAAACACTAGCAATTGTACGTTTGTTATATCATTATTTACCTATTATTGACCCTCACTATAATTATAATTTATATTTTGTTATCTTGGAAAACTTAGCTGCAAACTCAGAATCACAAGAAGAACATTTTATTGTTTTAAAAAAAAAAGGTACTTTGACCTTATCTTAAACTGCATTCAAGGTACACAAGTGTTTTCCACATTCTATGGACCATACAGTAGAGGCACTGATTTGTGATTGGCTGCAGGTGTTGGTTTAGGTAGTGATGATTCAGATCAGAATCCTTTTCAGGTTCAAACCATCTTGATTTTGGCATTGAAACTGGCGACCCAAATGAGAGACTCATGCTGTTCTCTGATTAGATTATCATCTGGAGAACCAAAACACCAAATTATGGCATAAACAACTTTGCCACAATGTTTTGTAATTAAGAATAAATCAGCATTACAATTGCTTTGAGTAAAAGCTTTGAACATTTTCTGGAGACACACTGAGGCCATGTTAATTGAATTTAAAATCAAAATCTTACATACAGTATATTTATTGCATATAAGTTAGAAAAATGTTGCCTTAAGAAACTTGTACCAGGTAGCTTACAGTCATGCTTTCTTATTGCATGCAGTCTTTTACAAAGGTTTGTACAAAGTGTAGACATAAGTTGCTTGACTAAGCCACTGCTCTGATTTCAATCGGATAAGCTCTAAAGGTCACTGATAACGGCTTTGTTGCGAAAATGACAACTGTACATGAAAGAACCCCTTTGTGTGTACACATCATTGGTACATTATTTTTTTGTTCAGCTACTGCTTTACATTGTGGAAGAATATTACTGCATACCTTCTTCTGTAATAATGAATGGAATTTCCTTTGAAGGCCTTATGAGTAAACCAGTGTGATGGTGAAAATAATATGTGGATGTTATTGCACAAAAATGACCTTTTCATATAGAGTGCTTTATCAACACCAGATGTCCTTGAGCTGCACTATCTAAAAGTAAGGAGTGTTGTATTGGAATGATCTTATTTGGATCCTACATTTGAAAAAGAATTCAGATATCAAGATGAATATGGTCAATAATGTGATGTGTGTAATGTGTAATATTAATGATATGCTATTTATGCTAGTGTATCTCATTTAACTAAAGATACACTATGTAATATTTCCAGTTTTTTGCTTTATCTAACTTTGCTTGGTGGCGACACACGAGATGGACAAGTTTAATGTCATAATGTGGAACATTATAGGCAAAGCAATAACATATTCAAGGAGACAAGCATGTAGCAGATCCCCATCAGGAAAGTTACATAGTACACCTTTGAACTTTTGTGCAATTAAATAAGAAAAGTACTTCATAGTAGTAGTTCGTATGACAACAACAATTTGCATAGTTTAAGGTTTTTACAGTAATTTTCCATTTTAGTCCAGTCAGAATTGTTGGAGGGAGACATCTTGGTAGGTTTGTTTTGGTAATTTGATAGATGAAAGCAAGTTTACTCAGTAGAGCACCCACCTCCACCCTTGTAAAACGTTTCCATGTCCCCTTGAACTTACCGGGATGATTTTTGCTCATTTGTTCAAAGCGTTTCTTTATCCTTTTTTTGGCACATTATAAACTATATCAGAGCAGGGTAGCTGTCATGTAACGTGACTGTAAATTGATGCCAGGAGTTAAGCCATAAAAGCCATCATTTGGAGAAGACCGAAACATGCCTTTTGATGCCTGTCAATTCTGGCTAAATCTGAAGTGTTTTTGGATTATCCTGTAGCAGTTTCTGCTTAGAGTTTGGATTTAATGGTAAATCAAGAGGTCAAGCGAAAACGGTAAACTTTTATTTATTTTATGAATTCAGTAATTTTTTATGTTTAATTTGACATTTTCTGAGATAAGATCTAAACCTCAGGAGAATGTATTTGGATAGACAATTGATAAAGTACTTTTGATTATGGGCAGTATATCTATAATAGAACACCTCTGGAATCCTCTATTCAGTGTTCTTAAAGCTACAATCTGTAATTAGATTGACCAAACAGGCGCTGTTGTATTCTCACATTACACCATTAGATGCTATCTGCGTTACTGCTGTCTGACAGTGTGCCAGCTTTGGCCTGATATAAGAAGACAAGAGAGCACAGAGGGGTAAAAGGTTTCACTTTTTCCATCAATTAAACATATAGGTGTTTTTTTATTTTTTATTTCTTTGTTCTTTCTGAAGATGTTGGTATGATTGTTCCCTTTTTTTGTAATAACATTCAATTTGTGCCCACACAGCAAATACTTTCATTGAATTACATAAAATTACATTACATATATGCCTCCATGAAGACAGAAACAACAAGGCAAACTACGTCGCCCGGACTGGAGCCAGGCCTGGGGTGAGTGCTCAGCAGCGAACGCCTGGTGGCCGGGCCTTTCCCCACGGGGCTGGGCCCAGTCCAAAGGAACGACGTGGGGCCGTCCTCCCGTGGACCCACCACCTGCGGGAGGAGCCATAAGGGGCGGGTGCAGAGAGATCTGGGCGGCAGTCGAAGGTGGGGACCTCGACAACCAGATCTCCGGACATGGAGACTATCTCTGGGGACATGGAATGTCACCTCGCTGGGGGGGAAGGAGCCTGAGCTTGTGCGGGAGGTTGAGCATTACCGGCTAGATATAGTCGGCCTCACCTCCACGCACAGCTTGGGCTCTGGAACCCAACTCCTTGAGAGGGGTTGGACTCTCCATTTCTCTGGCGTTGCCCGCGGGGAGCGGCGGCAAGCTGGTGTGGGCTTGCTTATTGCCCCACAGCTCGGCCGCCACGTGTTGGAGTTCACCTCAGTGAACGAGAGGGTCGCGTCCCTGAGCCTTCTGGTCGGGGACAGGTCTCTCACTGTTGTGTCGGCCTACGGGCCAAACAGCAGTGCGGAGTACCCGGCCTTCTTGGAGTCCCTGGGAGGGGTACTAGATAGTGCACCAACCGGGGACTCCGTTGTTCTCCTGGGGGACTTCAATGCCCATGTGGGTAATGACAGTGACACTTGGAGGGGCGTGATTGGGAGGAATGGCCTCCCCAATCTGAACCCGAGTGGTGTTTTGTTATTGGACTTCTGTGCTAGTCACAGTTTATCCATAACAAACACCATGTTCGAGCACAAGGGTGTCCATCGGTGCACGTGGCACCAGGACACTCTAAGTCGGAGGTTGATGATCGACTTTGTTGTCGTGTCATCTGATCTCCGACCGCTTGTCTTGGACACTCGGGTGAAGAGAGGGGCTGAGCTGTCAACTGATCACCACCTGGTGGTGAGTTGGATCCGCTGGCGGAGGAGGAAGCCGGACAGACCTGGCAGGCCCAAGCGCATCGTGAGGGTCTGCTGGGAACGTCTGGCTGAGCCCTCTGTCAGAGGGGTCTTCAACTCACACTTCCGGGAGAGCTTCTCCCTGATCCTGGGAGAGGCTGGGGACATGGACTCTGAGTGGGCCATGTTCTCCACCTCTATTGACGATGCGGCTGCTCGTAGTTGTGGTCATAAGGTCTGTGGTGCTTGTCGCAGCAGCAATCCCCGAACCCGGTGGTGGACACCGGAAGTAAGGGATGCCGTCAAGCTGAAGAAGGAGTCCTATCGAGCCTTGTTGGCTCATGGGACTCCTGAGGCAGCTGATGAGTACCGGCGGGCCAAGTGTGCCGCAGCTCGGGCAGTCACAGAGGCAAGAGTTTGGGGAGGCCACGGAGGAGGACTATCGGACGGCCTCAAAGAGATTCTGGCAAACTGTCCGACGCCTCAGGAGGGGGAATCAATGCTTCACCAACACTGTTTACAGTGCGGGTGGAGAGCTGCTGACCTCGACTGGGGATGTTGTCGGGCGGTGGAAGGAATACTTTGAGGATCTCCTCAATCCCACTGTCACGTCTTCCGAGGAGGAAGCAGAAACTGGGGACCCGGAGGCGGACTCATCCATGACCCTGGCTGAAGTCACCGAGGTGGTTGGCAAGCTCCTCGGTGGCAAGGCTCCGGGGGTGGACGAGATACGTCCTGAGTACCTCAAGTCTCTGGATGTTGTGGGGCTGTCTTGGCTGACACGTCTCTGCAACATCAGGAGTGGCGGTCGGGGACAGTGCCTGTGGAATGGCAGACCGGGGTGGTGGTCCCTCTGTATAAGAAGGGGGACCAGAGGGTGTGTTCCAATTACAGGGGAATCACACTCCTCAGCCTTCCCGGTGAGGTCTATTCCAGGGTACTGGAGAGGAGAATCCGACCAATAGTTGAACCTCGGATTCAGGAGGTGCAGTGTGGTTTTCGTCCTGGTCACGGAACACTGGACCAGCTCTATTCTCTCCATCGGGTCCTCGAGGGTTCATGGGAGTTTGCCCAACCAGTCCACATGTGTTTTATGGATTTGGAGAAGGCATTCGACCGTGTCCCTCGTGGTGTCCTTTGGGGGGTGCTCTGGGAGTATGGGGTCCGGAGCTCTTTGCTAAGGGCTGTCCGGTCCCTGTATGACCGGAGCAGGAGCTGTGTTCGCATTGCCGGCAGTAAGTCAGACCTGTTCCCGGTGCATGTTGGACTCCGCCAGGGCTGTCCTTTGTCACCGGTTCTGTTCATTATATTTATGGACAGAATTTCTAGGCGCAGCCAGGGGCCGGAGGGGGTCTGGTTTGGGAACCACAAGATTTCATCTCTGCTGTTTGCAGATGATGTTGACCTGATGGCTTCATCGAGCCAGGACCTGCAGCAGGCACTGGGGCGGTTTGCAGCCGAGTGTGAAGCGGCTGGGATGAGAATCAGCTCCTCCAAATCCGAGGCCATTGTTCTCGTCCGGAAAAAGGTGGTTTGCCCTCTCTGGGTGGGTGATGAGTCTCTGCCTCAAGTGGAGGAGTTCAAGTATCTCGGGGTCTTGTTCACGAGTGAGGGAAGGATGGAGCGTGACATTGACAGACGGATCGGTGCAGCGTCTGCAGTGATGCGGTCGCTGTATCGGTCCGTTGTGGTAAAGGAGTTGAGTCCAAAGGCAAAGCTCTCAATTTACCGGTCAATCTACGTTCCTACCCTCATCTATGGTCATGAGCTCTGGGTAATGACCGAAAGGACAAAGTCGCGGATACAAGCGGGTGAAATGGGCTTCCTCCGTAGGGTGGCCAGGCGCACCCTTAGGGATAGGGTGAGGAGCTCGGTCACATGGGAGGAGCTCGGAGTAGAGCCGCTGCTCCTACACGTCGAGAGGAACCAGTTGAGGTGGCTCGGGCATCTGCTTAGGATGCCTCCTGGGCATGTCCCACCGGGAGGAGGCCCCGGGGAAGACCCAGGACACGCTGGAGGGACTATGTCTCTCGGCTGGCCTGGGAACGCCTTGGGGTCCCACTGGAGGAGCTGGAGGACGTGTCTGGGTTGAGGGAAGTCTGGGAGTCCCTGCTTAGACTGCTACCCCCGCGACACGGCCCCGGATAAGCGGAAGAAAATGGATGGATGGAATACATTACATATCACACCCAAACTCCCCAAAGGATGTTTGTAGAAGTGTACAGTATATGAATGGGAGGGGCTATAGACACAAAAACTCACTAAAAGTCTCCAGTGGTGCAAATACACACATTCTTTGAAATTACCTCCATTTTCTTTGTTTTCCCTGTGAGCTAATTTGCTGATGAAAACATGATGCAACAATAGTGAAGTATACAGTCATTAAGATGTGGTTTCTTCAAGTCTGCTGTCTGTCTGCTCAGCTGTTCAAACTACTGTACCTCACCCACACCCTGAAATCTTGTGTGTGGAGAGACAGTGATGTCAGGGGCTTTTTCACAAGGCCAACATGACTGTCACTGTGTCTAAATGTGTGTGTAAGTTTGGGTTTTGATTATTTATCTTTGTTTCTTATGTCCATTTCAGAGGCCAGTAAGCTGGTGATGTCATATGTGGCTGCAGTGTGTGGGAAGGGCCAAGAGGTCAACAAGGTCAAAGAACAGCTGCTCCAGTCCAATCCAGTTCTAGAGGGTGAGTAAACCAAAATCGATCCGCAGTCTAACTTGATTTTACAGACAAAAGGGTGTATGTAACATACAACTATAAAAGGCAAGTACGATATATGGCCTTTTTGATAAGACATCGGCTTCTACTTGCATTCTGGGGATTTCTTACACTTAGAGTTCTGACTTCTCATAGATGACAGTGGAATGGGGATTTTTTTATTTTTATTTTTTTATTATTTTCTTGCTCATGTATACGAAAAAATAAAATCAGCCCTACAGAATAATGGTGGTATAATAATGCAAAACTCAGGTTTGACAAAAACATCAGCTATACCTGTATAGTAAAAGGGGACCACAGAGGTGGACTTGGACCTGTTTTTTCTTATCATTACAGTCTTTGCACCTCTATGGACTTTGATTTCCTGTTAGGCAGAAGAAACATGCAACTTTTAGCCTTAACAGTTTGGACTGACCCAACCTCATTTATATGTTTGATCTATCATTTTCTAGAAAACAGATAATATTGCAGTTTGGTAATCTGTTTTTATAGTTTAATACATTTCCAAATTTAATACAATTGTCCAGCTTGTCCAGCACTGGGTTCCCATTTTTTCCCGACTTGCAGCGGGCTATAAAAATATAGTGTTAGTTTAGTATAAGATTGGTGTTTCGATTGCATGTACAGTATTTGGGTCAACTGGACTCATTATTGCCAATCATTCTCACTCATTACATAATTCTATATAAACCTATACAATTAAATAAATCACTTTCCCTCTTTACAGACACAGCCATATTAAGTTCATAGAATAATGGCATATGTTGTAATCCTTTTAATGTCAAAAGCTGCACATAAACCATTTTATAATTTGGATGTAATGACTAACCTCGGATAAATAAAAGCTTTTTCAGCAAGTTCGCCAGCCTCCTTAAACCAGCTCTCCTCTTCCGTCACACCGTTTCACATGTGTAAGAGTGTTTGTGCTATCCCTATCATGACTGTGAGCTATAAGCTGGCACGCAAGCACTTATACTTTAATTGGGGGCAGTGCACAGGAAATACCCACCGATGATGAAGAGTTACACAGGGGCAAGGCTACTGCAGAGAAATAGGACATCTGCTAAAGTTTAAGTCCTGTTCAACTAGTTAGATTCTCACACTATGGTACACATAGCTGGTTCACAGCCAATAGTATTTGCCCATAACTTTTGCACAGTAAAGTTGGTTAGTTTAGTTCAGTTTTCGTTTGAGTTTTATCCTATTGTTTTAATTCTGTTCACACTAGTTCTACACTATAATTGTTGAGGCATTCGTCCTGGTTTAGAGCAAGTTTGGGTCTGGTTTTGGGCAAGTTGCATTCTGGTTTGCACCTGGTTTAGAGCCTGTTTAGTCCTGGTTTAAACCCAGTGAACGTAAGACCTGGTTTAGTTCTGGTTAAGTCTTTGTTTGTCCTTGGCTCAGACTTGTTTTGGACTTTCGGACTTTTGGATTTTCACCCTGACATTGAACTGATTGAGTCCTTGATTTGACCTATAATCTTCTTTTAACCATAGTTTAATCTTGTTTTAGTTAGGCCTATCCTTGTTTAGGACTAACTACACGTCATGTACTATGCTAACACCACAAGTTTAACTATTGTCCCGATTTAAATCTGTTTCCATGTACAGTGGTAGAAACTCCCATTAAAAGTTTTGTTGAAAACATCCAGCTAATCTCATATACACAAAGTAAATGCATGTCACTTTCTTGCTCATTTTTCTTGACTTCTTTATGTGCTTCACTTTCTCTTATAGCTGTTCAGTTCCTAAGGCTCTAACTGCAGCCCACACACTCATCTGAATACAGGGAGATTTCAACTCACCTCAAATAGCTGATACCTGTTAATATATGGTGTCTGTAGCAGTAATAGCATCTTGGTGTCAAATACTTTTCTCAAAAATCAAATTAGGTTAAAATATTCCAGATTTATCTCAGTGTGTAACTAATAGTGCAAGCTAATGAATGATGCAATGATAAACAGTAATATAGTAACCATAATGTGTATCTTTACTATTTTGAGTATGTCTTCTTCTATTGCATACAGTTACATAAATATAGCAGTGTAATCTTACTATCATTATTAGTTTTCCGTTATTGTTTATGGTTGGAGCATATTGATCTTGGTGCGTGTTGTGACGCTTGGGTTCAGTTCATCCTTGAGCCTGAAGAGCCTTAATGCTAAACCAAACAGAATTATGGAGCCAGTGGATTTGACAAGCTGCAACACATTATGATTGACACCTCACGAGGGGTCGTAGTACTATGGTGACTTTCTGTGATAAAAATTTGCAAAAACCTATACTCCACCTATATTTGTGAGCTTTAAGTCATGTTAGAATTTTGTTACCTCCTCAAAAACGTACCTGGAGTTGTGTTTTGTTTCATTCAAACATATTTGAATAATTCTTATTTATTAGTCTGTCTACGTCTCCAAAGCTCAAAATGCTCTGTTCCACCTTGTGATATCATGAAGTGGTAGTTTTCAAGTTAGCAGTTACCTTATACCTTTTGTTTATTAGAGACTGGCAATACCAGTGCCGGAATATTCCAAATGACTCTAAGGAGGGTATAAGGATTTTGAAAACATAGAGGAGCAGTTCCTGTATTACTCTGTTCCTCCTTTTAATGCAGCAGTGTGTTTTGTGTTTGAGACAAGAACTCAGCCTAAATATGCAGGGTTTGCTTGAAACAAAAGACAACTGCAGATATGTTTTTGGATGAGGTAACAACATAATAACATAGATCAGAAATTTGCATAATATGGGCCTTTTAATTTAAAATGTCAGAGATTTCTGCTCTAAATCAGGACTCAGCTTAGACGATTCCAGGCATAAACCACTCAGGACTGAAGTTGGTCTAAAGCAATGTTAAATCAAATGAAAACTGGAGCTAAAACTATGTAGGCTTGGTTTGGTATATGTGTAATCCCTCAGCCATCCAGGTATGATCCATAGCAAAAGAAAAGTTCAATTCTGTCAACTGAGCAAAATTTTTTAAAGAGAAGACATTTTGCATAATCGTTCAGGCCTCTAATGGGTGCTCTCACACTTAATAATGTACTGGCTATCACTATTCTTTTTTTTGTTTTGATTTAGGTCTGAGAATGGAGTTATAACTATATCCTCAGACCTAAATCAAAATGCTGAACCTTTTCGAAGCTTTTGTCCAGTTGAAAGAATAGATTTTTTTTCTTTTGCTACTCAGTTTGGTACAGTTCTAGTTCTAGTTTAGTTTTAATCCAGGTTTTGTTTTGGGGTCCTATTTTGTCCCAGTTTTGATATGGCATCTACTAAGGCACAACCGAGGAAATGTTGTGTAGTGTTTAATGTTACTTAAATGTCAAATATGCTTAGTAACATGTTGTAAACCAGTTCAGATCATTTGCAATTGCTTGTGAATTATAGGAGTTGGGACATGCAAATTTAGTGACTCCTGTAGCACAAACTGTAAAGCACCTATAATAAATAAAAACACATGCTCATATTTATCCATAATAATGTGTTTCCTGTGTCTTTTTCCAGCATTTGGAAATGCTAAAACTGTGAGGAACGACAACTCTTCCAGATTTGTAAGTTGTCATCTGATGCACTTCACTGGATTATAGTAATAAAAACCCAACCTGCTCTTCCTTTCTCCTTTTGGCTCTTATCTACATACTTTATATAGTCCCTGACAAAAGTCTTGTCGCTTATCCATTTTGTAGAAACAAAAGCTTATAACCTGACTTTAAAATAATCGATTGGTCTTAGAAATGTCTCATATAAAAGCTAAAACCCTCCCAAATTACACTCAATATACTAAAATAAATTTGCTTCACTGAAGAAAGATTGATCATTTAATGAACACAGAAAGGTCAGATTTTGGCAAGACAAAAGTTTTGTCGCCTACAGAAAATTGAACAAATAATTTACTTCACATACAAAAATATGTTGCATAAAGTCAGTGAATTAAGTAGTGGTGCTGTGAGATCCATATTTAATATCTTGTATGACTTCCATGAGCTTGAAGGACTGCATCCATGCGGTTTGACAATGATTCATACAAATTGTTGATGAAGTCATCAGGAATATGCAAAAGAAAGCAGTCTTACATGTCTCCCAGAGTTCATCAAGATTCTTTGGTTTTGCCTTTCATGCTTCCTCTTTCATTCTACCCCAGACATGCTCAATGATGTTCATGTCTGGTGACTGGGCTGGCCAGTCCTGGAGCACCTTGATCTTCTTCGCCTTGAGGAACTTTGATGTAGAGATGGAAGTATGCGATGGAGCACCATCCTGCTGCAAAATTTGACCCCTTTTATGGTTGGGAATGTAAGAGGTAGCTAATACTTCTTGATATTTTAGGCTATTAATATTGCCTTCCACCCTGCAAATGTCTCGCACACCCCCATACTGGATGTAACCCCAGACCATGATTTTTCCGCCACCAAACTTAACTGTTTTCTGGGTGAATCTTGGATCCATGCGGGCTCCAGTAGGTCTCCTGCAATATTTGCGGCAGCTGTGATGTAATTGAACCGAGGATTCATCTGAGGATTCATCCACCTTCTGCCACTTTTCCAGTGTCCATCCTTTTAGCAGGCTGTGAGCCTTGGCAAATGCCACATGGTTTTTTAATTGCCTTTTTTTTGTGCTGGTTTCTGTGCACTGATTAGACCATGGAGACCATTTTGAGACAGAATTCTACAAACTGTTCTGGTTGACACAGGGACTTGAGGTGACCAGGCCTGGTGGAGCTCTGCTGCAGTGAAAAAGGGGCTGGCCTTGGATTTTCGAATCAACACACGGTCCTCCCGAGCAGTTGTCTTGCGGGGTCTGCCAGACCTAGGCTTGCCAAAAACATCTCCAGTCTTTTCAGATCTTTTTCTTATTCTTTGTACTTGGCGCTGAGACACATTGAAGGTGTCAGCCACCTCAGCAGTGGATCTTCAGCCTCTTGATAATTAACGCTTTGGTCTCAGGGTGGATCTTAGGCATGTTGTCAGAGGTCAAGTTGCAGTTGAGGTGAAGGTCTGGTGTGCTGGGGTTCTTTTTATACACACCCACTAATTGATTGATTAGTAACTGATCACAGGTGAGGCTGTAATCTAGGATTGGGTGCATCATATGACAAGGCGACAAGACTTTTGCCTTGCTAAAATCTGACCTTTCTGTGTTCATTAAATGATCAATCTTTCTTCAGTGAAGCAAATTTATTTTAGTATATTGAGCATCATTTGGGAGGGTTTTAGGTTTCATATGAGACATTTCTAAAACCAATTGATTAATTTAAAGTCAGGATATAAGCTTTTGTTTCTACAAAATGGATAAGCGACAAGACTTTTGTCAGGGACTGTAGACTACAGGCATAATTCCCATATAATGTTATGGTGGGATATGTGGCTCTTCTTTCCTGCAGTCTGGGGGCACCACCTTTTGTCAGTTAGAACAGACCTGGTGGTATTTTGACATAGAGCCACTTTTTATGCGAGTCTCGACTGTAGTTTACCATATGCTCATGTAATGTACGAGTTTGAGCATGTCCTATTGAAACTTTTTACTTACTTTCAAGTGTAAATGATCCTTGTTTTTTAAACGTTATATACTGTAAATGTTTCGGACTTCAATCAATAAATCAGTGTTTTTCAACCACTGTGCCGTGGCACACTAGTGTGCCGTGAGATATTGTCTGGTGTGCCGTAGGAAATTATCCCATTACACCTAACTGGTCTAAAAAATATCAGGTTTCACACTGAGTGAGTAGAAATATTTTATTTTATTATAAAATGCTTTTTTGTGTGTTTATTTGATTCCTGTTCAAAATAATCTGATGAGAATTACTTTATATTGTAAATATAGGATGCAGAGTTTCATTTTTTTAACATTTTCTGCTTATGGTGTGCCTCGTGATTTTTTTCAATGAAAAAAATGTGCCTTGGCCCAAAAAAGGTTGAAATACACTGCAATAAATACAACACTTGCTGTTCTTTAATACACGCTCATGCTGTTCCATACAAATAAAATAAAATAAACATTCAGAGACATCATATGTTATGAACTGAATGATACCACTTTTTTCTAACCAAATAAAATGAAATAAGTAGTTAATGGAAAAGTATATTATGTGTAAAAGTTAGTTGTTAGTTTTCTTTTTCTAACAAGCAAATAATTAATACAATCAGAACATTTTAATCTAGATCTAGACGTCAACTAAATCTTTACCATCTTTACCAAATCAGGACCAGTGGAGAAGTCTACACACTTTTGGGAATTATATTCCTGTCTTTTCCAACACTTTCTTACTATATACCCTGGCTGTATTCTCATTACTGTATGTATGTAATAAATGGGAGCAGCTCATGTAAAGTGGACTTCGTTAATAGTCCTTACAATACAGTTTGCTGTCTAGGACCCTTACTCTGTGCTCCTGTTCATGCCTCTTGTGGCCCTGTGCCAATATAAACCAAACAACGTCTGCTCAAAAGTCTGAACAGAAAGCACATTTTGTCCTCTTTCTGTGCCATCATTTTCAAATTCAGCAAATATGTGTGAAAGGTGAACACAGATGAATATGCTAGTTTTGTGATTGGTAAGAATGTGAGTTCATTTGAATTTATTTGTAATGTTTTCTCACTGCACTATACATGGATGTGGGGTGTGCAAAATACCCAATTAAAATCAAATTTGTCTGACCCTCTGACCCTTTTCCAAACCCACTCCTCCTATTGGTTAGTCTCTGTCATTATCTGCATGAGTGATGGGTAGGTTTAACCAATCATAATAAAAGCATAGAGATCCAACATGGCAACCAGCTTAAATGTGAGTTATCTGTGCTGCCAACTTTCACGCACTAGGCACTTCTAAAATATTAATAATATTACATTTGATTAAAAAGGTAAATGTATGAAATTTACAGTAATTTAAGATGGGCAAACCAGGTCTACACTGGGTCCACACCAGATCTAAACCAGGCCTAGGAACCAGGAACACACCCAGAAGCTGCTGTGTTGGAGATGTGTTGAACTAATTGTTTAGCCACATCAATTTCTGAAAGATAGCCCACTGAATGAACCTACAAAAGCTCAATGCACTGAACTCTCTCCCTTCTGCGGAGTGGAGGAGGGTTGAGTTTGGCTGAATAGTTTAATGTGTTCTGAGGCTATTTATACATCAGACGAGGAAGGAGAAATTAAACACTGGACTTTCTGTTCCTGCTGCCCGCATTAGGCCGGCGAACCAATGATAAACTCCAATAAAAGGAAACCAGTGGGACAGGGGGCTTTCCCAATTTGGACGCTCCTTTTTAGCTTCACATGTTGTTGTATGAATCATGGGTCACTTATGAGGCTCTGCAAGCTGGGAATCGCAGACGTCTGGTGTTGACATAGACAAGATCTTGTCATGGCATGTTTGATTTTAATATGGATATAACTATTAAGATCTGATTGTAACTGAAATAGATGCAGGTGCCCGAAATGCAAACACATAAGAAACACACTGTACACTATAAAAGTCAGCATGTCAATCAAAAGCTAATGACAACAGTTTTTGTTTTTTCTTTTTTTTGTGATTATCGTCATATTACCATTCACTAATTGTGTTTAATGCAACACTAAGCTCTAAACCAGACACATACCCATAAACTCCTCCCATTTTTTTTTTCTTTATGATGATCTGACTGAGTGACAAGTGGGTTTGACCAATCACAGTGAAGTGTGATTAAAATCAAATCATTTGCTTATATTATTGTGGCTATTAGGTGGGTGTAAAAAATACTCACAGAGCTGTAAACTTTCAACATGCACTGTATACGTTATAAATAATTAATTACTATTTTATAATTTAATTCATATGTTATCATTTGCTTTTCTTTTTCTTTTTAATTCACAGGGGAAGTACATGGACATTGAGTTTGACTTCAAAGGAGATCCTCTGGGTGGCATGTCATCAGTAACTGTAAGTGTCATTGCCATTAAAATCTATTTGATTTGCCCTCTCCAATACAATATAATACAATACAGTGTTTTCTATTTGATTTACTCATCCTAATCTCCTTTATGTCCTGGGAAATCCTGGAATTACTGGAAAAGGTCAATAGCTGGTTTACCAAGAGATGAGCTGAAAATGCCCCATTGACCTGAAAATAACATTTAAAGACTTGAGCATTAAAAAAATACTCATTATGCCATCCTTTTTTATTTTGTTTGCGTGCCATCCAGAAAAATCTTTGATCCTTGACCCTATGAGGTTGTTAAGGAGTTTGAATGACAAAGTGATAATCACAATATCTAAAAGCAGAAGATTATCTATTTTTGGCCAGTGTACTTGAGTACATGTTGTCAATGAGGGATAGAAATGTATTTATATCACTAAAATACATTTGGCTTTTGAAAACAGATACTATATTGTTTACTTATCTGTTTATTGAAAATAAGCTCTTGTTGCTTATTAAGTCAGCTAAAAGGTGGTAAAATATGTGCATCTGGAAAGCAGTTTTGGCGTTGACTCACATAGTTAGCACATAGCGTGTTTGCTGGACAGGGCCAGAGGTCACAGAAACAAAGGGAGGAACAGAATGTGTGACACAATAAGATCCTTGTTTTGATTCGTCCTGACACAAGTCTGTGAAGAGTGACCGCTGACATGTCACTGACTGCCTTGGGACAGACACAGACAGATGGATGAAGAGCACCATATCACCACTCTGTTCATTATTAAAGGACACTTAATTATTAAAGGACACTTATCTTTAAGAACCTTTAAGAATATTATAATAGTTTATCTTCATCAATAACTTCGAGTTGTTTGAGTACTCTTTATTGCACTGTGTTCAAGGCACCTTTGCTCCATTTTCACCCTTGGATTTTGGCAATTTTGGCAAATATTAAAGCTGACCTATTATGCAAAATTGATTTTTCAGAGGTTTTAACCATGTTATAGTTGTTTCCCCTTCTCATTTCCCCTCTTGTTTTTGGAGTGTTTCATGCATGTTTGACTAGTCTTTAATTGCTTTTAATCCCCTTTTTCACCACCACCGGCATATGGCCACTTTGTTCTTCAATTTAATTTTCTTAATCGATAATACGCATAAGATTCAGCAGCATCACCCAGTATTTTTGGTACAGGTAAAAAAAAAAATCTGCTGCTCAATAGTGTGATCCGGCGCTCCATGGCTCTACGGCTATTTGTTGTGATGATGATTACGGCAATGTCAGCTCCCATTGGGCACCACGATTTTCAAACGCGGAAGTCAGTAGACTTGTTTCTTTTCTTAAGTTGTTATAGATTAATATTAAGATTTTAAAATGTGCAAATTATAACAATGATCCACAGGTGTCATGTATTATAACTATATAGTAGACACAAGCACAATAGATCTTCTATTCTCTTCTATTCCATTACTTGCTCCCTGAAACTGCAGGTATCCATAGGCAGGAAGCACTTCCGCTAAAGCTCGGCAGCTCGGCAGTATAACCGCAAAGTCAGTGGATCAGGTATGATTATTAAGTGGTTTAAAATTAATATTGAGAACAAGTCATTTATCTTAAGACAGTATGCAAGACAAGAGATATTTTTGAATATATTTTCAGTAATAGTAAGCAGGTTTTAGATGTCTATATGATGAAAAGTGACAACAGCACATGTTGCAGGCCTGTCACGATAAATACTATATCAACTTATTGTTCAATATATGTTAGATGGAACAATCATTTTTGGAGTCAATGTTTATAGTGGGTACATTTTCTTTCTATGAGTGAGGGAACCTTTTGTTATTTTTCTGTGATTAGATTTGAACTGTACAGGGTTGGATATATAGCTTCTATGGTTTGTTATAGTTTATTTATTGCAGTTGTTTTTTGTTGTTTTTTTTTTTTTTGTTTTTTTGTTTTTTTTTTACTATATTATACTTTTTTTATTATTATTATTATTATTTTTAATATAATCATGTTTTAGGGTTATTATCTCAGTGGCATAAATTGAGTATTTAAGTATTATCATTTATTTTCTATATTTTCTTCAGCAATGTATCATACTTAAAAGTTTGAGTGGTAATTTGTATTGAATAGGTCTGTCACAATAACAAATTTTGATTGTCTTGTTTTTGGTGAAAAAAACAAACAAAACATTTCTCTATGAACAAAGTAACTTATAACTTTCCACAACAGTTGCATCTGGGACACCTTCACAGACAAAAAAACAAATATCATAACAATGCACTACAAATTCAAACCAATAAGCCAATCAGGCTTCTATGGTACATACATACTTTAGGCATATTTAAGATTGTAAGCCTGTCATCACATTTCTACTTCAAGTGTCTTGTGTTAGAAATGTCTAGAAGCACTCGTAAATCTTTCAACACCCCATCCTCTTGACCACTGTCCTCCATCGTCTCCTCCACATCCCCCTGTTTAAATGTATAAAAGTCCTACGTGTTTTTTTGATTTATGCATTTATGTGATGAGGGGTAAGTGGGGGCCTTTGAGTAAGACTGGACCTTTTGAGGTAAACCTGACAGGATAGGGTCTCTTTCCTCGTGCTGACAAACTCAGAGAGGTTTTTGGATTATGGGCAGTAACAGTATTTTTGTAGAGCGCAAAATCACAGCAGCAGTTGCCTTGCACAGCTTAACAAAATTGTTCCTCTAACTGGCAGAAAGTTAGAAAATTAACCAGTGAAAAAGTAATTTGTTAATAACAGACACAGAGGTTAACCAATATTACCAGAGACCTTGTTCTTAGATTGTCATTCTTGGCAAGGTAAAAGGGAAAAAAATGAAATTATTGTATATTATAACTGGAAAATAGACATTTTTGTAATTGAGGTTATTATTATTTATTTTTTTTTACAAACAAAGGTAGTTTATATATATTGGGTCACTGCATTCGAAGTTAGTCTTTAATTTAGTGCTAGGCCTAATGTGGTAAACAAAATGGCCGATCTTTTAACCCCTTAATGCCAGCCCTCGGGCCGTCACCTTTACGTTACAATTTTTACAGCAATGTACGTATATTACTACGTCACCCACACAAACAATCTACACATCAAATGAAAGCTACGGCACTCATCTTTCTGAATATGTAATCCACTTACACCTGTAATCACCACAGTGCTGACAGGAAAGCCGTTTTTACAGAGAAGTCAGAAATGTGGATTTGGACTTCACTTACTTTTTAGCGCTCTGGTTCTGTCAAACATCAACATATTCACACAAAATTGGTCTCATTCGTTCCGTACCGGTCCAAAGAATATAATCCAGTCAAGAAATTATGTCCACAAAAGAAGTTGGATCCTACATGTTCAATCTGCTGCAGGAAAGTGAAATCTGCACCGTCACTTTTTTGCATTTCTTTTGTCAATTTCAAGCATAATAAACTTCTGACAGTGCCAACTTTGTTCCTCAGTGCGAAACAAACTTGGTAGCTTGTGATTGACACCAAAGTTGGCCAATAAGGTGGGGGTTGTGGGTTACTGGAGCGCCGGACAGTGAATGAGTGCTACAGATGACTGAAAGAATACGCCCCACTCTCCCCCTTGTAGAATCAAGCAGTTATATTATACACGTTTATTGATGTTTCCCTCTTACAGCCAATGAGCAACGGAACATGACGATGCATGACATGCAATGGTTTCCCGTAAACAGATGGAGTATGCTGTGTGCGTAAAAGGAGGAGACTGGATGCAAAGATCCGCGCGTAATTGCATAATTTTACGCACTGTTTTGCAGCAGTTTTGCGTTTTAAACATGATGAAACGGACAAATAAAGGAAATACGCGACCGAGGACACTGTGGATGTTTGTACAAGTTAAACTAGAGACATCTCGGACCCGGAGCGGTTTGTGGAACCGAGTGACGATCTCATGGTGGACTCAGGAGTAGAGGACCTTATGTTTTGAGGGATTGGATGCTTTTCCTGCGTGGTTTATTCTGCTATTGACTTAATTGTGGGTCAAATATATCATGTTATAATCATTAGCTTTAGCTAATGCTGATCTGCGCCCTTCCGACCACCACCAGTCATTCAGGCACACACCACTTGGGTGAAGTGTCTTGCCTAAGAACACAATGACAGAAGTTGGTCCGAGCAGGACTCGATCCTCCAATCTTCAGGTTGGGGGACCAAAGCTCTAACCACTGTCGCATGATGACTGTCACACTGTTTCCAGTGTGTGTTTGTTTACATTTTGAAGTGTGTGTGTGTTCACTGCTTGGAGTGTATGGTTTGTAAATATATATTTGTTTTGACCTATACCACTTGTTTTGACTATATTTTATTTACAAATATGCATTTTATAATGTGTTATGGTATGATATATAAATGTACAGTAATAGAGAGGCTAGGTGTGCGGATACAGATTCCTTTAAGTGTAAGCTTTCAGTAGATCCCTCCTTGATGTCTGTGGGTTGAAGCATTCAAAAGTTATTGCGTTTTTTTCCAAACATTCTCCAACTGTCTCCATTTGGATAGGTTTGGAGAGGCATGGACTTACTAATGATAAAATTAGTGTAAAACTCTAATTTTTAAAGGTATTGACCTCAAATTTGAAATGTGAGTGATCAAGATTTTCAGTTGAAATACAGTGTATTTTTGTCCCCAGCTACCTACTGCAGCTTTCTATACCTTAATTTTAACAAAAGGATTTAGGCGAGGATGAGAAAAAATATTTTTTCTTGTGTGTTCCAAAGTGTTTACAGTCCTTGACAAAAGTCCTGTTGCTTATCCATTTTGTAGAAACAAAAGCTTATAACCTGACTTTAAATTAATCAATTGGTTTTAGAAATGTCTCATATGAAAGCTAAAACCCTCCCAAATTATGCTCAATATACTAAAATAAATTTGCTTCACTGAAGAAAGGTTGATCATTTAATGAACACAGAAAGGTCAGATTTTGGCAAGGCAAAAGTCTTGTCGCCTTGTCATATGATGCACCCAATCCTAGATTACAGCCTCACCTGTGATCAGTTACTGATCAATCAATTAGTGGGTGTGTATAAAAAGAAAAAAAGAACCCCAGCACACCAGACCTTCACCTCAACTGCAACTTGACCTCTGACAACATGCCTAAGATCCACCCTGAGACCAAAGCGTTAATTATCAAGAGGCTGAAGACCAGATCCACTGCTGAGGTGGCTGACACCTTCAATGTGTCTCAGCGTCAAGTACAAAGAATAAGAAAAAGATCTGAAAAGACTGGAGATGTTTTTGACAAGCCCAGGTCCGGCAGACCCCGCAAGACAACTGCTCGGGAGGACCGTTTGTTGATTCGAAAATCCAAGGCCAGCCCCTTTTCCACTGCAGCAGAGCTCCACCAGGCCTGGTCACCTCAAGTTCCTGTGTCAACCAGAACAGTTTGTAGAATTCTGTCTCGAAATGGCCTCCATGGTCTAATCAGTGCACAGAAACCAGCACTAAAAAAAAGGCAATTAAAAAACCATGTGGCATTTGCCAAGGCCCACAACCTGCTAAAAGGATGGACACTGGAAAAGTGGCAGAAGGTGGATTTCTCAGATGAATCCTCGGTTGAATTACATCATAGCCGCCGCAAATATTGCAGGAGACCTACTAGAGCCTGCATGGATCCAAGATTCACCCAGAAAACAGTTAAGTTTGGTGGCGGAAAAATCATGGTCTGGGGTTACATCCAGTATGGGGGTGTGCGAGACATTTGCAGGGTGGAAGGCAATATCAATAGCCTAAAATATCAAGAAGTATTAGCTACCTCTTACATTCCCAACCATAAAAGGGGTCAAATTTTGCAGCAGGATGGTGCTCCATCGCATACTTCCATCTCTACATCAAAGTTCCTCAAGGCGAAGAAGATCAAGGTGCTCCAGGACTGGCCAGCCCAGTCACCAGACATGAACATCACTGAGCATGTCTGAGGTAGAATGAAAGAGGAAGCATGGAAGGCAAAACCAAAGAATCTTGATGAACTCTGGGAGGCATGTAAGACTGCTTTCTTTGCTATTCCTGATGACTTCATCAACAATTTGTATGAATCATTGTCAAACCGCATGGATGCAGTCCTTCAAGCTCATGGAAGTCATACAAGATATTAAATATGGATCTCACAGCACCACTACTTAATTCACTGATGTTATGCAACATATTTTTGTATTTGAAGTAAATTATTTGTTCAATTTTCTGTAGGCGACAAAACTTTTGTCTTCCAAAATCTGACCTTTCTGTGTTCATTAAATGATCAATCTTTCTTCAGTGAAGCAAATTTATTTTAGTATATTGAGCATAATTTGGGAGGGTTTTAGCTTTCATATGAGACATTTCTAAGACCAATCGATTAATTTAAAGTCAGGTTATAAGCTTTTGTTTCTACAAAATGGATAAGCGACAAGACTTTTGTCAGGGACTGTAAATGCTTACCAGACAAACTTACAGTGATTCTGACACCTGTGGGTAAAACTGTAGGATGTTACCTTTACAAAGACCCCAAATGATTGTATGTCTTGTTTCCTTCCTACTGTACCTATGTTTGCAGCAATAAAGAACAACACTCGTCCGAGTGTTATGAATGGAAATTTTGTCCAACATAATTCACTTTACTTTCTATTATAGTGAAGGATCCTTCTTTCCTTAGATAATGATGTGCATATGATGCTTTCTTCATATTAACACTTTATAGTAGGTGACATTTTCAGTCATTTGTGGTGTGGAATACTACATGGGATTCAAATGATAAGAAGCCTGGACCGTCACCATAAAAAAATGTAATATAACATATCGTTTTGAAAGAGGAGACCTCCAAAATGTTGAATATAGGAATATAGTTTTTTTGGGGGTTTTTTTTTGGTTAAGAATCTTTACAATGGAGGGGGGCAGCTATCTTTATGGACTTGGGTTCTTATTTTTAGTACCTCCTTCTTTGTACTTTATTGATTTTGTGGTTAAATCGATGGAACATTTAGCCCTGAAATAAAAGGTCCTGTAACTGACTGCTTCGGCCCTATATATTGACGTGATGGGAGCAGTTCCTTGCATCCCCCACAGTGGGTTAAGTGATGTACTTCTGTACTTTCTGTACTTTTCTTTTAGTTTACACTACACACACTGTTTATTTTCTGCACTGTATGTTATGTATTCATTATATTGTCATTCCTTTGTTTAGATTTGCTGGAGAAGTCTCGTGTTGTAAAGCAGCCAAGAGGAGAGAGGAACTTCCACATTTTCTACCAACTTCTGTCTGGAGCCTCTGACGACAATCTCAGTAAGCTAATCCAGCTAATCAATTGTTCTCAAAACATGGGTCAGATCTTCAAAATGGATCTCAGAAGTGTAAATAAAAAAAAAAAAAAGTGGAAGTCCTATATGACTTGTTGTGATTTTGGCTTTTCTCTCCATTGTCCATTTCGTATTTGGACTTTGGACAGCACTAAATAGGATTGTCATTACAGCTGTTTATGTAAAAACAATACCCGCTGTCTAAAATGTGTCCAAAATAGTCATTTTTAATGAAATGTTCAACTAGAATTTCATTTTTGTTTCCTTTATTATGTCTGTTGAAAACATTTAAGAGGTTTTTGTATAATTCATCTTGAAGCCATTCTTTGCTATGCATTCTTTTGCTTATCAGATGTCTGTACACTGGTCTTTCCTGCAGCTGTAGCAGCACATGTCTCATGCATTAGTAAGCCATTCTTCCTGCTTCAAAAACACAGGCCAGAACAAAGAACCACGCTGCTCAACCGGCCACAGGGTGTTTGCTATGCTCCATACACAAACTGTGGATTTATGAATGAAGGCATGTTACGAGCTCTGTTCATTATAAAAAATAATACCATGCCATTTAATCTACAGCAAAAATGTTCAAACACCGCTTTATGACTACATATACTGAAATGGTTAGGATGCCCACAATTCAATTCAAGTCATTTATTTTTGTAACGCCCAAAATCACAACAACAGTTGTCTCGAAGGGCGTTCATGTTTTGGTTGATGGGGGAAACCGGAGTACCCGGAGGAAACCCATCCAGGCACGGGGAGAAACATGAAAAACTCCACACAGAAAGGCCTGGCAACCCGGGGATCCAACCAAACCCTCTTGCTGTGAGGCAAGGTTACAGAAATTTGGATCACAATTTAAAAGCTATTTGCTGCTTTTTGCTGATAAAACCCAACCTTGAACCTTTGTTTTTTTCAAGATCTAAGATGTTTTGGGCAAATACTTTGAGGAAAAAGTGAATTCCCACAGAAGCAGTAGTGCATATAAAGTCAATGACACCTAAATTGTCGCAAATTGGGTTGAAATGGTAACCATATGTGGTCTGTTTTTGTGTTGCAGAGAAACTGAAGTTGGAGAGAGACTTCAATAAATACAACTATCTGAGCCTGGACTCTGCAGTGGTCAATGGGCTGGACGACGCAGCCAACTTCAGGACTGTCAGAGTAAGTAAATACATTGGTAAAGAAAAACATTGCGTGGAAGCCTCCTAAGCTGATGGACAAGATGATCTAGCCTGCAGTTACACCAAAAAGTAGCAGTATTAAGATTTTCATAATACCAACAGCTACTGTGGAGCAACAGTAGCTCAGTTGGTAGACCGTTTGTCCACTGATCCAAATGTTGACGTTCACAAATCTCACTCTCGACATAAACATCAGATCCACTGACCCACAGATTGGCGGTGTGATTCTACCTTCGACAGATCAACGCAGTTGTTGCCTTGGGCAAGGCACTTAACCCATTTACACTGAAATGGGTAATCTTATGGGTACAGAGGCCTGGACAACAAAGTACTTATTATGTACTCTCAGGTGTGTGTGCTACTAAATACTGCTTTTGACTGAAGGCACACTATACATTTCTGTGATTGTTTGATGCACTTGTCAATCGTTCTGAACACAATTTTGAGCCAAGTATTGCGTATCTTTGTATATGATAAGAAAATGGTCTAAGCTATTAGGGCTTGCAATTAATTTAACCAGCATTGACTAATTCATAGTGAATGGAACAGTCACTAATTGTAGATGATCAGTTTTGGTCTACAGCCAATCCTCTGTTAGTACAAGGATGTGGTCTTGAGTGCAGTGGAGACGATGGAGGAAGCGTCTTAATTGTGTTGCATGGCAATGATTAGAATATTTTATTGTTCATGTTCAGGAATTGAATAATGTAAGACATTTTATGTATTTGAATACATTTGAATCAAAAATGTGATAGATCAGAGTGAGAAAATAAAATCTTTTAACTTTCGCCATATCACCCAGCCTTAGTAGTTATTGTTGACTACTTTATTTGCCTCAGCAGACATACAACCCTGCACTACAGCCAGCGACACAAGGCCTTTCAGCAGTTTAATTTGAAAATGCAGGGCCCTCGTCCCTCAATATTCACTTTGTTTAAATACTTTTCTTTATCTGTTGAGTGAAGCTTAGAAGATTTACCTTATACCTATATGTAAACTATAGGTTTAAGGTAAATCTTCTAAGCTGCACTTAGAAGATTTATCTGGGGAGTAGACTGGGAACCCGGAAGCGGACTCTCCCATCACCCTAGCTGAAGTCACCGAGGTGGTTGGCAAGCTCCTCGGTGGCAAGGCTCCCGGGGTGGACGAGATCCGTCCTGAGTACCTCAAGTGTCTGGATGTTGTGGGGCTGTCTTGGTTGACACGTCTCTGCAACATTGCGTGGTGGTCGGGGACAGTGCCACTGGATTGGCAGACCGGGGTGGTGGTCTCTCTGTATAAGAAGGGGGGAACAGAGGGTGTGTTCCAATTACAGGGGAATCACACTCCTCAGCCTTCCTGGTAAGGTCTATTCCAGGGTACTGGAGAGGAGAATCTGACCAATAGTCAAACCTCGGATTCAGGAGGAGCAGTGTGGTTTTTGTCCCGGTCGCGGAACACTGGACCAGCTCTATACTCTCCATTGGGTCCTTGAGGGTTTATGGGAGTTTGCCCAACCAGCCAACACATGTTTTGTGGATCTGGAGAAGGCATTCGACCGTGTCCCTGGTGGCGTCCTTTGGGGGGTACTCCAGGAGTATGGGGTCCGGGGCTGTCCGGTCCATGTATGACCGGAGCAGGAGCTGTGTTCACATTGCCGGCAGTTATATTTATGGACAGAATTTCTAGGTGCAGCCAGGGGCTGGAGGGGGGTCTGGTTAGGGAACAAAACGTTCCTACCATCACCTATGGTCATGAGCTCTGGGTAATGACCGAAAGGACAAGATTGCGGATACAAGCAGCCGAAATGGGTTTCCTCCGTAGGGTGGCCGGGCACACCCATAGGGATAGGGTGAGGAGCTTGGTCACACAGGAGGAGCTCGGAGTAGAGACGCTGCTCCTACACATCGAGAGGAACCAGTTGAGGTGGCTCGGGCATCTGCTCAGGATGCATCCTGGACGCCTCCCTAGGGAGGTGTTCGGGCATGTCCCACCGGGAGGAGGCCCCGTGAGGGACTATGTCTGGGAGTCCCTGCTTAGACTGCTGCCCCTGCAACCTGGCCCCGGATAAGCGGAAGAAAATGGATGGATGGATATGTAAACTTGTAATATGTAAACTGTATGTAAACTTCTAATGTTTTTAAGCAACTTTATTCACAATTTTTTTACTATTGCTTTGGACCCACTACTAACCTGCATGCAGCCTGAATCTCATGTTGTTTGAATAAATTGTTTTAGCTAGCCATGCTAAACTGAGGCCAGTTTGTTAGAAAGTCAAATCTCATTACACACACACACATATACACATAATACACTAAGAGCTTTGCTGCTGCCTCACACTGAGTTAATCTAAATCCACACACTTTAATTTCCTCTTTTATCTCACGAAGCACTCCTCTTTATTATGAAAACAGACTCCCTCACACCTGTTTACAAAACCAGGGGACTTTGCACAGAAAGAAAGTTAAAAATTAGTTCAAGGGAGATTTAAATTGATTAAACAGATGGAGGAGCTGAAAGAAATGAGGAATCCAATGTGCAATTAAACTGTACTATTGCATATGATATGATAGTATGAATAGATCACATTTGGAAGATGGTGCTACTAGTCAGTGTTTTTCTTGAAAATGTCTATATAAAATGTATGTATAATTCAATGTGTAATTATTAATATTAACACATTTCAAAGGGCACGTGGGACAACAGTGGCTCTAGTGCATTGTGTTGTTGTGTCCTTAGGCAAGAGACTTAACTCTCTTTGCCTAGTATGAATGTGTTCTGTGAATGAGTGTTGGTTGAAGGAGCCGATGTTGCCGATTGGGAGCCTAATTTATGTCAGCCTTTCCCAGGGCAACCGTGGCTATTTTAGTAGCTTACCATTATATGGAATGAACAATAATGCAATTATTATAATGCAATTTTGATTGTCCAAATTTAGTGCATTATTCTTATTTAATTGGCACTAATTTTAGGGGAATAAACATTTCCATGTATTTTTACATTTGTTCTCTATCTACTGAGATTCATTTATTTATCTATTAGTTTATACTATTTGACCAAAATCAGACCTACTGTATGTAAAAATCTTTTTCCTAATGGTGGATCATATTATCACTATCACAGATGTAGATATTGTAATTGATGATAAGGAAACATCTGCAAGATGGAACAAACCAGGGTGCATATATGCAGAGGGCTGGAGCTTATCTGGGGAAAACCACTTGAGAAAAGGCAGCTGTTTCCTCCTTCACTCCATCCTCCTGGTTTGAAACAAGGCCTTTTTGTACCCGTTTGAGTTCACGTGCTCTGAGTGTCCTCCCCGATACTCTAAAGAAAAGCATGTGGTGTCTGAGAGAGGGAGCAGACACAACTTGCTGTCACATGACTCTACATCCAGGAGGTGGTATTCACATTATAACATGTGTTGTCAAAATTACAGATGGAGGGTATGAGTCCGTGTTATTCTAAGGGTGAGGGAGTGTTTGAGACAACTGATGAAAATGAACACCTTTGCGATTATCTAGCATATTTTACACTCTGTAACAAATGTTCATTATGCACTGTCCCTATCAAATAAATAAATCTTCAAACTGAAAATTTGCAAATGTAACACCTTATATAGGACCGTGAAGTAGATGGACAGGCAACAATGCCACATCTTTTTATAGAGTGAATGAAATATCACTTTATTTCATTTGTAACAGAGTTTTTAAACATTTTGCTTCATACAGACAGGTACAATAATTACAGATACATTAGACACAATAGGCATAAAACGGTCAAGATATGCCTTTCTGTTTAAAGTCTATCATAGAATTTTTGTCTGTCCTCCACTCAGTTTTAAAATATAGGACCTTTATAATACACCACTTGAATGCAACACATCTATTTCCTGGGTTTTTCTCCCCAATAAACTCCGCTTCCTGTTTATCCTCTCATCCCCCGCCCAGTTTTAGGCTATTCACTTGTCCCCTTGTCTAGTTTTTCCGGAGTGGAAAGACAGCTGTACATTTCCACTTTACAATGGCTGTTTTAGCAAAGCACTGTGTTGCCAAGTCAAACAGTGGTATATATTTTACTTAAGGAAGTGAATTGTAATGTTTCTGCAGCTTAAGAGTTTAGTAAAGCATTTAACGACAATTTTTAAACTACCTGTACCAGTCAAGAAAGCTAGTGCTAAATGTACCATAATACTGGTAAAGGTGTCTCACTAAAAATAAGTTAGATAGACAATGTACTCAGGAGTTCTATGCTTAAAAATAAAAATACTCAAAAGGAAATAATGGGTGAATTTCTGTCAAATAACTGAATCAATAAAAGACCAATACTAATTGTTTTTTCTTCATACTGAGCTAAAGTTTGGATGTTTGGATAAATATGACTTTCACTATTCATTTCCTGAACATAACAGCACCTTTTAATCAGTGTTATTCAGTGTTGCCAGGTAAATGGTTTTCCTGTAGAATTAGGGGGTTTTAAGAGCTACTACGGGTGAAAAATATTATCTGTGGGTTGCCATGTAAACCGTAATGTTTTAAAAATAACCCTAATGATAGTCCTGAATTTTGGTGATAAATCTTCATATCCAAAGCCATCCTCACTCTGTGGAGCTTCCATTTGTGTGAGAGAGAGGGGAGGGGGCTGGTCTGTGATACTGGAGGACTGCTACTTTCATAAAATAGAGTGGAAAATACAGCCATGCTTATGTTCAGTAGGCTTTTTTTTTTCTTACGCTCATGTGCGAATTGGGTTGCTGAATCTTGGCAACCCTGGTGTCGTTTAGCAGAAAGAAGAACAAATTTACTCCTCCAAAGTCTGAATTCTTCTCCAATCTGCATGCTTTTACTGTCAGAGCATTGGCTGTTGACCTTATAAGAGTAAAAACACCAATAACGATCATAGACGATTAGAAACATTTGAATATGAATTATATTACAAATTGCACAGCACGCCATTATGTCAGTTTGTGTGTTTTTATTTCCCTTTTTTTCAGAATGCCATGCAGATTGTGGGTTTCATGGAGGATGAGATGCAGTCTGTTTTGGAGCTGGTAGCTGCAGTTTTGAAACTGGGAAATATTGAGTTCAAACCAGAGTCTCGCTGCAACGGCACAGACGAGAGCCGTATCAAGGACAAAAATGGTCAGTACAAGTATTTTCAGTATGTATAAAATATATTTTTACAGTTTGGGACTGAAATCAATTGGATATTTTTACATGTTTGGAATGACATTGGAATGTCTGCATCTGTTTCATATTTTGTACTTATATTTTATTATTTTGTTTACTTCTGATTCCCAGTAGCTGAAAGTAATGCAATCAAAATTTCAGTTTCAACATTGCAAATACATATTAACTATTATTCATTGATGGCAATCATCATTACATTTTCTTTTACATAACAATCACATTTCTTTTAAAATAATCACAGTTGAATTTCAGTTCATCTACAGTAAACACTTACAGTCTGTAATACATTTAGATTTTAATTTAACACTTGACACTTTAGATAGATTTGAAATATTTTTTTTGTTTTTGACTGAATGAAGAATAGAATACTTTCAGTTTATGTAACAGTATGAAGACCAGTATTAAAACTTAAACACGTTCACTTAAACATGTATAAAGGGTTATTAACTGTAACATCAATGGTCATGTTGATGTGGAGATAGCACTGCCCCCTGTTGGTGGTGGCTATAATACTGCCCCTACTGTCATTCCCATCAAGCACATTTGATTTTATGATTTGTTTGACAAGCGCTGTTTACCCTAACATTCACCACAGCTGTTCTCTTTAGGCAAATAGAACATTTCCGTATTTCCTATAATAACAGAAACAATGATCTGCCCCATGCAAAGAAGCACCTGTGCTCCACTATTATTCTTTTATCACCTTGTTTTCCAATATTTTGTTTTTAGTGACTGCACGAGAGAGTCACATGTCAGCAGTTTTATTAGTGGTCTATTAGTTGTATAATTCAATCTTGAATGTCTTAGAAAAGTATAATGGTGCATTGAAGTTGTTTGAAAGGGCCGTGTTCACATTTGCACACATGAGATTTTGACGAAATCAGGACAAAACCAGAACTAGAACAGAACCAAACAAAGACTACATCAGAACTGAACTGTGATCAAATCAGGACTAAACCAGGACAAGTGTGAACAAGCTGTTCATGTATAATGACGTATCACTTGTAATTTATTACCGCCATCCTATTCCACATCATTTTTAATAGATCCTTGATAAAAGTGGAAGCAAATTTCTAAAACTCTTTATTGCATCATCATGCTAGAAATTGTGCAGTGGCATTGTAATGAAAGTGGTAATGATTTTTGTCATATTAACATTCAAAACATAATACGTAATTTTCTAATTGTAGTCTTTTCAAACAATATAAAGTCATCCTATGATGTAACAAATGTAATATAAACTTTCAAACCAGAACGCTTCTGTCCATTTAACCATCAGAGTAACCTACGAAATAGCCATACAGAATAATAGAGGCATTTCAAATTTGACTATTCTTTTCCTATTGCTTGTCTTGTTCAGATTTGAAGGAGATGTGTGAGCTGCTGGGGATCGAGCAGTCTGTTCTGGAGAGAGCCTTCAGTTACCGCACAGTGGAGGCCAAGATGGAGAAAGTGTCCACTACTTTGAACGTGGCTCAGGTCAGATTATAAGAGCTCATTTCTTTCAGCCAAGGTACACTGCAAAAAAAAAAGTAGCTAGAATTTGTATTTATTATTTTATTATTAATCTTTTGAGTAGCTTTGACAAATGAATAAAAATGTTATTATAATTATTATAAAATTATTATACTCAACACATCTTATTGCATATGAGAAAAAGTATTTGTGCTTTATACCTAAAAGCTAGTCCAATTAAAAATACAATATTATTACTTCAGGTACAAGTAGCATCCAGTGTGCACTCGGTAATGTAAAAACATGACCATAATCAAGAGATGATATAGCCATAGAACAAGCAAAAGCAACAGCTGCCCTGCTGTTATCTCTATAATGAATGCTCAATGTAAACATGTCTAATTGTTTACTATCTGAGGACATGGATTGTTGATGTTTATTATTATAATTTTTTTTATTAAATCCCAATAATTTATAACTTTTTTGCAGTGTAATGCCTGTAGAGCAATGCATGTCTGTCCTACTTATGACACCATGATTTCCACACACATACTTTTTACATGCATACACACATAGAGCCAGGGAAGATAACGGGCCATTTCTTACAGTTGGCTGGGTCCAGTGGCTGCCGAATCACATCCAGTCAGCACTAAAGGAAAACCTCTCTATTATAAATGAGCAGGGTACCTCCTTGAAATCAAATCTAGGTTAAGAGGTTGGTGCACTAAGGCACAGAAGTGACATACTACAGCCTATCCAGAGAGTGGTCTAGGGGTCGTTTTGATCTAGTGTAAAGTTATTTTCAAAGTCTGACAACTTTTCATGAGAAATTTTAAAATTAGTAATGGCACAGTGGCAGTTAGAATCATTAATATACTTGTTTAAATATTTTGTTTTTGTCATTTTCATTCTCAAATGTGCTCCAGTCTTGCAACTTTTCTTCTCAAAATATTGTTAGCTGCCCATTTCTCAAACTGAATAACTTGTTTACAAACTAAAATATATTGCAATTGAATCTGGATAGTAATGTGATTAGTCATAAGTTTTAATAAGTTGTTGTTTACCCCTTCCCTTTTTCAGTCCACTGGGAACAGCTTAATTGTTTTTCTCATGAAATAAAAAAAAAGTTATTTGGTTTATTTGCCAGACCGGTTCTTGTCTGTCAGTCTTTTTAAACTTAATTAAAACTGACGACATGTTTATAAACATAAGATCATGAACTACATTCCAATGTAGGTTGTACTTCTATTAATATTAATTTGTCTCATACAGGCTTATTATGCCCGCGATGCCCTTGCCAAAAACCTGTACAGCCGCCTGTTTAGCTGGTTAGTCACAAGGATCAATGAAAGCATCAAAGTAAGTCACGCCCTGAATTTGAATCTTTCAAAATTATATCCCAAACCAGGTTTTTCTTTGGTGAGTAATAATAATTTGTCTCTTTTAGGCACAGGCCAAAACCAGGCACAAAGTAATGGGTGTGCTTGACATCTATGGCTTTGAGATATTTGAGGTAAGGAATTATGTTAATTCCTATAATACCAAAGCATTATTTGCTAAATCAAGCATAACATTATGACCACCTGCCTGATATGCAGACTTTATTGGGTTACCCTCTACTTCTCATATACTGGGAGAATGGTAGTCAAAAAGTCTATACCTAGCATACTACTTTACACTTAAAACTACTATCAAAACTCACAGTAAGAATGCGTGTTAGTAATGAACACACCCACGATTGAATAATGGCATGATAGACAAGTTTAATGCCATACTGTGGGACATGCATAGGCAAAACAATATCTTCATGAAAACGAGCAGGTGGCAGACCCCCCCCACCAGAAAAATTACATAGTGCCCACTTTGTAGACAAATCTTTCAACTGCAGCTTTACATAGCCTTCTCACTACTGACAATGATTGACAGATAATTAGGTACTATTCGCCCTCATTGTTTAAATAAATTGCATTGCATATATTGCCTGTTGCCCCCAATCCATTCCCCTTCATGCATTTGTGTATTTTGGACATGCCTGCTTGTTCACCCACTCACTTTTAAGTCTTTTGTGACTGTTGTTTTGTCCCGGTCACCAGGACGGAGTAAGTAACACCTGCTCAGCCTGTTTGCAGTGTGCATGCTTTGCTCTTTAATTCTGCTGTGTAATAAAGCCATTGTAGGACTCCTGGTCTGCAGCATATGAAACAAGGATATTTGATTAGGGTTACAAGATTAATCAAAGTTTAATTGAAAATGTGTTGTGTTTTTTCCAAACTACAACCATTCACAACTATTCACATTACTTGGTTATAAAAATCTTCTATAAACACAAAAAACAAATGGGATCTTATTATGTCTGAAACATGCCGGCCTAGTAGTTTATCCCTCTGCAAACATACTCTGAAATATTCGATATTTTGAGAAATACATTGCAAAGCAAATAGCTCTCTGTGGGTTTCACAATGATTCAATGTTAGCACCTTTGCCATAGCACTTTACAAAAGATTGAATATTTTGTTTTGAATTGTTTAGTCCAAAGTCTTCAAATGTCACCCTTAAACAGGAAGCTGAAATGCATGAATACTTGTCAGAAAAATCAGTTTCCAAAACTGACCGGCCCTAGTTTTTATAGATGAACTAGCTAGCTCTCAAGCTATTATGTCAATGTGGTTGTTTCTATAACTACATCAAATTTGTGTTGACATAATAACAAGACAAGGATTTGACCTATTTAAATTCTTGTAAGAAGGCAACAAAAGCATGTAGGCATGGTCAGCACTTTTCTCATCTCCTCTCTCCCACTCCCAATGAATAAAACATGGATTTAAAATATGACCCCTATCATATTTTATGGTTCACCCTCTTTCCATGGAGTCACTGAGTCAACAGGCACAGAAATACAACAGCAGCTTGTTGGTTACTTCCTTATATTATTATTATCAGTGTGCCATAAAAAGGTGAAGTTATTGCTGTACTTTTATGATGGTTTGAGATGGTTGGGCAGTATTTTTTCCTCGTCTTTGCTGCCACTGGGGTCTATAGGCATGTCAATTTGTGTGTGTGTTTGTGTTTGTGAGTGAAGACATAGTGATTTCTCAGTAAAAGGAAACAGGGCAAGACAGACAACTGTTTGTCTTGTTCTATTTCCTAGTCTGAAAAATAGACTTATATGTTCTTCACTATGTACTGTAAGAGAGCTTAACCTAACTTGCTTTTCTAACCCATGAATTCAGCTTTCATCAGACTAGAAGCTCACTGGCCACTAACGGGTCACAATTTTAACAGAAATATGAGGAATGCACTGATTGTAATAAAATAATAGTTAATGTGTTGGAATTGCAGATTTTCAATGGTTTTGTTATATCCATGGCCCCTTAATAGTGATTAGCTGAATAGATTAGCTGTCAAATTATTACTATTCACAACAGTACTGTAGAATGTCTTTTAAATATGTTTTGTCTTGTCGTTTATTCCTATTATAGAAAATACAGCCAACAGTCTTACCATTATGAAAAAAGATATGTAGATATGCAGAGCTCATTTGCAAAAACAGATAAGTGCCATTTGAAAAAGTCATCGGAGGCTTGCAGTTTAGTCTTAACATAGTAATATTTCCAAAAGCCAAATGTATTTTACCTCTATCAAAATATAACATCCCTTCTTGATGAAATCCACTATACATTATTGTCATTGCTAGACGATGTTAACAAAAAGAAAACACTTTTTGGCATTTTTTTCAAAACTGAAATATGAGCAACATAGCACTGCTTTCATTGTATAACATTTTGGAAGACTAAGTTGAAATCATACAATATTGAATTTCACTAATAAAGTTGCAATCCAGTGGGCAAAATAAATATTTCCAATTATTTCTTAATTTTATTTTAATAACATTTGAATTCCTATTGTCATGGGAGCCAAGAAAATAATTTGATTTATGAAGTTGAATGTGATTTATGTGTTTAATTATGTTTGTAACTTTTAATTATAAATTACTTCTTGTGCCTAATCTTGTTCCTTTTGATGGCGTTTCCAGGACAACAGCTTTGAACAGTTCATCATAAACTACTGCAACGAGAAACTGCAGCAGATCTTCATCGAGCTCACACTGAGAGAGGAGCAGGAGGAGTATGTCAGAGAGGTACAAAACAAACAAGGGACAACTGTTAAGAGTTGTTAAGTTGTTAAGAGAGAGAGAGAGAGAGAGAGAGAAGCCCATATTTTGTAATCAAGTAATCAACTAATATCTGACATGTATTAAGCTAATATAGAACGCTTCTATCATAAGTATTGCATGATGGTGAATGCTGCCATCTCCTATTCACTCATTAGAGAGTATGGTATGCAACTTAAAGATGCCCCATGTGACTTTTTCTTGTTGGAGGTCCACCACCAGCTTGACTCCAAGGAGACATATTTCTGTCTTCCATTTATTCAATTAAAGGTGTTTTTATTGCTCATAAATGGCTTGGAAAAGCAGGCATATATCTTATCTTATTTTTAATGTTCTTGCTTCTCTACAGATTTCACGTGTAACTTGACCTGCTGACATCACCTGCTTGTTTAGTCAAGTTTAGTCAAGAGTGAAATTATAATTTGGCACAGTGTGAACCAGAACCAGTTTAATCATTTGTACCCACAGCTGTACATAACATTTGTCATATCACCGCTTGTATCCATAAATTGGCATTTAATCTTGTTTATTTAATCTTTACATGCTCAATATCCAAAATTATCTACGTATTTTTGGTAGAGACAGTTTTAATATTATTAGTGTTTTGGCCTTAGCTAAAGTTAGGGTTAGACCCCAGACAGCGCATTTAAGTGTGTTTAATGTCCCCAGTAAACACATGGACCTGATGTGTGTATGTATCTTAAGTGCATGAGTTGACCCCCACGCCTCTCTCTACATCACCACCAACGATATCCAGCCCCTCTCTGGCCCCTGTCTAGTCCAAAGCATGGGAAAATACCACAGTCCTGAGAGAACAGGCCGGGACACCAATCAGGAATTTGGCTGGTCTCTCCATCAGGACGGGCTCTGCTTATTTGTACCCCTGAATCAAAATGTGACAGTTACCAGTGGATTAAAGCTGCATTATTTGTAAAGTCATTGCAAATCAATTTAGAACAATTAATGACTATTGAGTTTGATAAAAATAGGTTTGATAGATTATGGTTGCAATAAGCAAATTAGAGAGTCCAATTTATAGGTGATTTCAGAGAACAAGAATTCCACACGCATCGTATTTTCTAGTTCTGTATTTTAGGCCTTTGAATATATGTTTGGAAATGTAGGCGATTCTTGTCAGTAATCAGTAATTTCAGTTTTCACTCATAATAACAACATTTTAAATCAGCATTAACCAATACTCAAACTGCAAAAAAAGGAAGTAGGTATTTAAAGGTCCTATATCTCGCAAAATAGACTCCTGTGAGCTTTTAGACCTGTTATATCGTTACCTCATTCAAAAACATATCAGGAGTGTTTTGTTTTATTCACACATGTTTTTGTAATTCTTTATCATCAGCATATTTTCGGGACTATAAGTCACTTTTTCGCACTTTTTCTTCATAGTTTGACTGCGGGTGCAAATTATACTCAGATGCAAATTATATGAAAAATCATATAAATATATAATTTCACATCTTTGTTATTGTCATACTAACAACTGCGGGAGGACACTCTAGGTTGTGTACCAGTATGACAGCCACACCGAAGCAGAAGCGGTGCTTCATCTACTAGCGACACCGAGGATGAAGAATTCACTGGATTTGGCGATTTGGAATGAGATTGAGAATAAACTTGTTAGCTTGTTTTTTATGCTTTAGTTATCTGATTAACTGTTAATATTTTATGTTAACATACCAGACACGTATTCAGTTCAGTGTCGATGCTTCATGTAGCTGAATAAATATAGATTTGTTACGTTAGAGTGCTGTACTGCTCTTCAGCCTGGTGTTCTCTATTTTATTGTTATTATAACTTGCCTTTAAAGATGAAATGTCTGTTCTTGGTCTCAGATTAGATCTTCCCAAAAAATGTGATTTATAATCCAGTGCAATTTATAGTCCTGAAAACTCTGTAGTCTGGCTACATTCCCAAAGCTCAAAACACTGTTCCACCCTGTGATGTCATGTAGTGGTAGTTTTCAAGTTAATGGCTCCTTTTACCTTTAGTTTAGTAGAGGTAGCCAATTCTAGGGCTGAAATTATCCACATAATTCTAGTGAAAGTGTCTGGAGCACTTACTGTATTATGACATCACAAAGTGGAACAGCCTAAATATGCAAGGTTTGTGTGTTAAAACGTGTGAATGAAACATAACTCCAGATATGTTTTGTAGAGGAAACAACATTATAACGTGGATCAGAAAACCGTGTAATATGGGCCCTCTAATAGTTCGCTTTAACGCATCAGTATTCACATGCATGACTTTTTGGTCACATTCACAATTTCCAAACACCGCTTTCATATAGAAAAAGCAGGGGTTGCCCACCAAAGGTCAGTCAGTCGTAGTAACACTATTTATTTTAATACTAAAATAGTATTTGATGTAGACAATGCATAACAGTGTGATTTTGCCATTAACTGCAGCTTTTACAAATACACTGTGGGGGGAAAACCTAACTGTACTCATTTACAAGAATAAAGACTGCTACTCTAACTTGAATACATACTTGGTGTAATCATATAATTCATGGACTATTTTAAAGCAATTTTTGTCCACAGTGTTTTTGAAAGGCAATAAACATATGGTCACTCCATGGTTTTAAGACACAGAGCCCTATTCATTGGTTACACTGGTAATGACAGGGGTTACTGATTGCATTGCAACCATATAAAATTGTAATCTAAAACATGATTGCTTAAGGCCCTGATTGTGCCCACAAATAAATAAAAGCCTGTTGTCTTCTTCTCTGATAATATTTGATCAAGGTTTGAACAACGTCTCAAAATGAATCCTGAAGTGTTACAAGCAATACTTTATTATAAAGGGCCTGATACTGTTCTCTTGTTAGTTGTGAAGATGCACTAGTACATTGAAAACCTGACCACCTCACTTTTTTTTACAGGGCATTGAGTGGACCAACATCGAATACTTCAACAATGCAATTATCTGCGACCTCATTGAGAATGTAAGCTTGTTTGGCATCTGCAGACACAATGCATTACAATGTGGTTGTATAGTATTTTGCTGGCATGTTATAATTACAAGGGATATGAATTGTTAGTATGGGGTTTTAGATGACATCACAACATTCTATAGGCCAATATTATTTGTTTATTTTACAGGTGGGGGGCAGCTAAAATTAACATTGTTTAAAAAGTAAATGTTTGTTTTAATTAGTGAATTTGTCTTTTAGATATGTATGTAATCAGTGGGATAAACTGGCTCTTGCCCCATCTGAGAGTATGACATCATCACATTATAGAATCTGAAAACCATCAGTACATTATCAATAATGTTATAGCTGTATGCATTTTAATATATTTTTGCACAACAGAGCACTATAAAGACAAATCTATCAATTGAATAAATAAATCAAAACAAGACAAACCCATCTCTAATGAAATCCCTTGTCATATGTTTGCTGATTTTTACTCTCCTTTTATGCATGTTTTTATTAATACTTTAAGGGCTGATTCACACCTGAAAATCTGCCCCAGAACTTAGAACTTTCAAAGTGTTCTATTATTTTTGTTCCTAGCTTGAACTATTGCTTTCACACTATCTCCATCAAACTACTGGACTTTCCTTGGCACTGTCTCTACTGTCGACATGGCAATGGGAGTGCAACTTGCGTATGTGGAGATAACCGATTACCTTGGTTTGGCACGTAAACAGAAGCAAAACGAGGCTTGGGCTTGACGGTGATTAGCTAAAATACAGCTTGACAGGAAAAAAGATTGTTCAGAAGCAATGTGAGGCGGGTGTAAAGTGTTGCTTAACGTTTCATTAAGTTATGCTATGCTCTATGCTCCTGTTGACAAGACGACAGTAGAGACGGTGCCAGGGAAAGTCCAATAGTTCAGATTTGATCGTAGTAGTGTTAAAGCAAAAGTCGGAGAAAAGAATGAAAATAATAGAACATTTTGTAAGTTCTAAGTCCAGATCTTGATGCAGACTTTCAGGTGAATTGGCCAGTACAATGAATGTGCTGGCCCATTCACCACACCAGTACAATAAATGTCAGTACTGGTATAAAATCAATTACTAAAAATTACACAGACATAAAATAATCTTTATCTATTGATATTGCACATTTGAACAGAGATAGATACTAAGTTGAGTTTATAGTTGTCTAGAAGTATAAGCTGTGGTAGCATTTTATAATAACTGCACAAAAATAGTTTATTACGAATTCTTCAGGTTTAGTAATTATTTAATAAATACTCATTCTTAATAAACTTTTTGATCATTATGTATTAAGTTTAATTATTTATTCATGCATTATAAGGCTATTAAACACGCATTTATTATAAAGTGGTACCAAAGCTGCTAAAAATCTGTTGATTCTCTTTTCCGTTTTTGATTATTTATCGAAACTACATGTTGTAATTTTTGTTTCCTTTGCCCAGAACCAGAACGGGATTTTGGCGATGCTTGACGAAGAGTGCCTGCGTCCCGGGACAGTGACAGATGACACGTTTTTGGACAAACTGAACACAGTCTGTTCAGAGCACCAGCACTTTGAGAGCCGCCTCAGCAAAAACTCCAAGTTCCTTACTGATCACAGCCTGCCACACAATTGCTTCAGGATCCAACACTACGCTGGCAAGGTGCTGCACGTGACACTGAACTAATTGTTTTGAAGTATAAACAACATTTATTGCCTCTATTCACATTTTAAACAGTTTATTTTTTTGGGCCGTGTAGTTTTAAAAAAATATTTTTTATGATAAAATAGCGAGCAAAAAGTAGAATTTGTCATACCAGTTTGTTACCATTGTTTAGTTTTTTTAGACAACAAAGGTCACCGTAGGTCTCTTATTCATTTTTGTTTGCTCCTGTAATCCTCTTAGAAATAGTGTAATGATTCAGTTTGGGTGTTCATAAAATCGACCAATTTATCCAATCTACAAGCATCTACTAAGGTTTTCATGCAATGGTAGAGATATATTTTGAATTTAAATCAAGATCCAATTTTTTCAAATTGAATAATTAGCTTAAACCTTTTAATCTGTCCACAGCCTATCCTCTGTCCTAAAAGCATGTAGTTTGGTGAAGATTTCAAATTTTGGAGTGATTTTTATTATTTTAGTTTATTTTTTATTTTAGTTTTTTAAGAATGAGTTAAATCAATCAAAAATGTTGATTGATCAATTTAAGGAAAAAACTTAATAGATTTTTTGCCATATGCATAATACAGGTTTAAAGCATTATAATTATTCAGTGGTCTATTGTTAATTTTGCCCCTTCTCTTCTAGGTGCTGTACAGAGCTGAAGGCTTTGTAGACAAGAACAACGACCTGCTATATCGCGATCTGTCCCAGGCCATGTATAAGGCCAACCACAGCCTGATCAAACAGCTGTTTCCAGAGGGGAACCCAGCCAAAGTCAACCTGAAGAGGCCCCCCACTGCCGGGTTCCAGTTTAGGCATTCAGTCGGGACGCTCATGAAGAACCTACTGACCAAGAACCCCAACTACATCAGGTATACATTTCTGTATTACTCTATTGTTAATACAATACAAACTTGTCTCTGTATATTGAGTTTTTAGCTGAATACCTTAAATTCTGTACTTGATATAATACAAATTTATAGATTTTTTTAATTTTTTTTAATGAGAGCCTTTAATGGCAATGCCCAATTGCAACTGACCATTTCCAAAAGGTTAAATAAATTGCTTCTATTTGACCCTGCCATTTTTGTGTTCATTAACAGTCCAGAATGATTTGTTTCAACACTTAATAGAAAAATAATTGCTGTTAATAAGTTATTCAATTAGTGTTAATTACAGTAGTACTAAATTTCAAACTCAATTTCAAAACTAAGGAATAGGCTTGATATCCCATTGATAGCTAAAAAGTGCTCTCTTCTACATGAATGGCTGGAATTTCCAACACAAAAACATGCAATTTAAAAAAAAAAATAATATCACATGGTTTAGACCACCAACTATTTCTAATATTATATTTTTGTTTTTAAATTGTTCTTAATCTTGTTTTCCTTGCTGTTTTATTATTGTTTTATTATGTCTACTGGGGTTTTTGTTTTATGTTCAGCTATGATTGCTTTAAATGTGCTATACAATTAAATGCGACTTGACTAATATGGATCAAGATCTTTCTAAAGCTATTCTGAAGAGGTCTGATTTTGTCCTCAATTCATTATAGATACTTAAGTAATTTATCCTTCTTCTTTTCAGGTGTATCAAGCCCAATGACAAAAAGGCATCTCACATTTTCACCGACTCTCTGGTGCGTCATCAAGTACGTTACCTCGGTCTGATGGAGAACGTGAGGGTAAGGAGGGCGGGCTATGCTTTCAGACAGCCATACGAACCCTGTCTGGAGAGGTACAAGATGCTCTGTAAACGCACATGGCCCCACTGGAGAGGACCCGCCAGGTAAGATGATGGTTATCCACGGGTTTCAGAATGATGAAAAAATTAAGACTTGACATAGTAATTAACTTTTTTTTTGGCGCTTTCTAACATGTTATAAAGATGTTCCTTCATTAAAATATGCATGAAAAGGTTTAGATACTGAAAAAATCAGACATGTAATATCACTTCTAGTTGCGGTCGGTCCAGACAGTTTCATAATATTTGAACATTTATTTATACAAAGCTGTGCTGTATTGTATTTACTTGAGGGGGAAAATAAGAGCTACATAACACATTCAGATCAGTTTTGTACAAATTTCAGTCTCTGCACTGGTATCAGTTGATGTCTGGTATAAGCAGATAGTATCGAAATTAGTATCAGAAAATCCAGCTCGATGCATCTCTAACCTTTAATTGTGGGTGATGCATTTGGTCATAAGTGAAAACTTGCATCCTCCCTGTTACTTCAAAAAGATATTTTGTGTTAAGTTTTCTAATTTTTTTTTTTTTTTTTCAAATTAAAATATAGGTAATTCTCACTGACTGAGGCCTACCTGCTACCTGAGATTTATTGTGGTGCTTGTTGTACCATTTCTTAAACAAAAGCATTTAACTCTGAGGTTTCATTTGGGGAAAAGTGTGTGAAAATAAGTGAGAGGTGAGAGACTCTCCAACTGAAATGTTACATAGTGCACCTTTAAGTAGCCATTGACTTGGACCGTGTTATGTTAATGGGGGGCTGGTCACATCTATTTTGAAACCTGTTTCACAATAATATGCAATGAAAAATTATAATTGGGCCTTCGTATAACATTGTGTAATGGAATAAGTTGTTATGCTTTAGTTTATTCAAATAAATTATAATTTGTGTTATTTGTGCAATTCATTTACAACCAAGTTATCCAAAATTTGCAAATGGCTGGGTTTGGCAGGGCTAACAGGAATAATCTTTTCAACATTGTGTACATATTTTACATTATTTTCCCATGTCCAGATTAAACTTGTTAAAAACAGTTCTCACTCAGTACACATAATTACTAACCAAAGTGATATGTCTCCTTCCTACACCAAGGCATGCTCAGATTTTTCTTCCTCATCTCTAACTCGATCTAAACTGGCGTGTTTTATCCATTGCTGCTACGAGACTGATAGCCTTATACTCATGCACACTGTTGTTTTGCCTACCCTCTCCTCCTCATTCAGCTAGGGACTTTTTGCTTATCACTGCATAACAAATGCATGCTTTTCATCAAGGTTATGATGCCAAACAAATGTTGTGTCACTCTGTATTTAGAATGTATGGTTCAAGATATCGATAGACTTGGAAGCATCATTGTCTTGCTGGACTACAATGATGTGAGCACGAACGAATGAAATTGTAATGTGCCATAGATAACGGATAATTTTTTTAGAGAATTCATCACAATTTGTGAGAACATGACGCTAACCAATAGGAGGAGGGAAATCATGATTTGATTGTCATATCACCCAGCCTCATAATTGTATTTATTTTGTTTATTTATTCATTTTGTGCTTGTCTCATTATGTTAACAGCCCATTTTCTTCCCTTTTATAGGGAAGGCGTGGAGGTGTTAATGACAGATCTCCAAGTCAATCCTGAAGAGTTTTCCTACGGCCGCTCTAAAATCTTTATTAGGAACCCCAGAACTGTGAGTAAACCATGCGCCCTATGCACTCTATAACCCAGATCACCAGAAGGACCAAACCAGGACTATAGCAAATGTAAACTGAATTTATCAGTGCAAAAGTATAAAGGTTGACAATATTGCATTAACATAGCAGGACCAGGTAAGCACTGGTTGAAGAATTGGCTAAATGCACAGGATAAATGATATCACGGGGAACTCTATAAAATAAACCAAGATAATTGTTTAATGATACGGTTAATATATATAGATTAGACTTAAAACAAAACTGAGACTAAACCAGGTTTTAACTAAGCCACTGCACCTCAAAATCACATGTATATTTCTTTCCTTGACATCTGTTGTTCACTGTTATTTATCAAGCCCTGTCCAGTGTGCTCAGCTGGGTACTGTTCTCACGATGTTTGTGAAGCCGGGTGGGCTATGCTTTGAGCCCCCACTCTAGCAATTAGCATGCAACCGCTACTCACAAAACACATGGTTTCACTTATCTGTGCCTTCTTGTACATGGGAAATAAACTCACTTTTGAGGCCTCCAGCATTCAAGTGGACTTCAACCCAACCAGCAAAAACAAAACCCAGAATATCATGATCTTATTGGAGTTTTGTGATTATGTTCACTATCTGGTGGGCTAATCTGCTGTAAATACTGTATCTATAATATGTCAGGATATTAAGCTTTTTGATGACAAGGTTTCTTGAAAATACTGCCATAATATGATTTGAAAAAAGAGACAAGAAAGTAACAAGGTGGTCCCAACTTAGTGTGGATAAATGGATTGCTAAAGGGTGGGCATCTGTTGTAAGACCTGTATGCTATTCAATGCAGGTACATTAGTAAAGAGACCATTTGTTGAGATGAGCCCAGAGGGCGGAGGCTAAATAGAAACATGGAGCAATTCCATGCTATAGCACTCATTGAAAGTCTTGTGCAACATTGCCACTTGAGTTTTGAAGTGGCACCAAATATGGAAAGCTATAGAGCATAAGAGAAAATGTTTTGGTTATGTATGTAATGTGAAAATAGCCTTGGCACACTGTTCAGAAATGCGGTCACATTCCTGATTAATTACCAACTACCATGTGTTTTTATCACAATCCATAGAAGGGTACACTGATTTATGCTGTACCATGTAGTCTGAATGGGGCTAGTATCAAGATGTTGAGAAAAGGGGAAACGACTATTATAATATAAGAAATTATCAAACTCAAAATAGTATCAACATTTACACTGTCTAAAACCTGTCTGGACCTAAACCTGGACCTAAACCTGGACCTACCTGGACCTAAACCTGGACCTAATGAGGACTTAACCAGGACCTACCCATGACCTAGCCAGGACCAAAACGGGACCCAAACAAAGTCTCCAATTAAGTCCAACAGGACTTAATTGAGCTCAAATCAGTCAAAATAACAAACATTCAAAAAAGCAGCTCGTAGATGGACCAAGAAGAACAAATCGTAAAAAGAGTACAGAGTAATTGGCCCGTGTTTACAAAAAATAACAGGAAGAATATCAAGAGCATATTGTATACAGAAATTTGCCTGGTAATTGTCCTTCTTTGTCTGCCATAAAACGGAACAATGTCCTCTATTGTATTTTGTGTTGTAGCTTTTCTTTCTGGAGGAGCGGAGGAAGCTGTGCCTGGAGGACCTGGCCACACTCATTCAGAAGATCTACAGAGGATGGAAGTGCCGCACACACTTCCTGCTTCTCAAACAGAGTCAGATCACAGTGGCAGCCTGGTACCGCAGATATGCAGTGAGTGGACTTCATGAGTTTCCTGTTATAGGCGCTATTTTGAGGACTTTAACAATTCAAAAGATAGAGGAATTTTATTCAGAATTGTTAACTGCCAAAACTTAAAACCACAAATAAAGAATTAATGATAAACAAGGCCTAAATTAGGACAATGAACTACACCAGGTTTTATCAGGTCCAATGCAGGTTTTAAGCAAACTATAAACTATAAAGCCAGGTCTACCATAAAATCAGATTAAAATTAAACTGATAGATTTAAACCAGGTCTCAAGTAGCTATAAAAGATGGTCCAAGATATGCAAGTGGATCAGCAATATGAAATTTACTTTAGATTTTGGTGGTTAAACTGGAGAGACAACTACAACTAGCCAGATCTAAATTAGAACTAAACCTGGTCTTATCAAGATTGACCTCAGGCACTAAAACACAAAGCCAGGCAAATACTAAAACTGGACTACAAGATATGTAGTAGAGGGTCTGACACCTGCTTGTCTGCATGAAAATTGCTTTGCCTGTTTTAAGTACCTTGGGGTTACAATTGACAACTCACTCACATTTGAACATCACATCACGGACATTCATAAAAGAAGTCAACAAAGACTATCAGTAATAAGAAAACTCAAAGGACTCTATGTTTCTCCACACCTGTTATTACTGCTGTATAAATCTGTCATTCAGCCCATCCTCCTGTACTGTTCCACCTGCTTCTATAACATGCTTACTGTTAAAAATCAGACCAAACTCATAAAAGTAACACACATAGCTGCTAAAATCATAGGACTCCCACACCCAATCTCACAGATCTAAATAATCAGGCTATTGGACGCTTCGCACTCTCCATAATAAAGGACTCCACTCACCCCCTCCAGGACCACCTAATCCCTCTGCCTTCAGGACGGAGGTATAGGGCGATCGTTTGGTAGAAGCCTGATCCCAGCAGATGTCTGTTGATGATGGGATGATGTCTGTTTTTGTAATGTGTTTATATGACTGTGATGTTTGGTGTTTATCTGTGTATATGTCAAATGAGCTCTTGTATGTGGAAAAGAATCTCCCCTTGGGGACAATAAAGTAAAGTCTAGTCTTGCCTGAACTGTTCCAGTATGAAAATTCTCTTTCATGGGCAGGTGATGCCAGATCTGTGGAGAGGGCACCACAAAAAGGAGGCATGATTGAAAATAAGATCATAAAACTTATAATTGAATAAAGTCAAGACTGGGTAATACCGTATTATGGGATAAGCCAAGCAGAACAATTATATTGTCCATGGAGAGCACTCAAACAGATTCATACTGTTCATGTATTTTCGAAAATAGCATTGGTTCCCTTAATTTCTGCAAATGGCAAGGCAAGACAAGGCAAATTTATTTGTACAGCACAATGTGTATACAAAGTAATTCAAAGTGTTTTACAGAATAATGATAAAGATATTAAAGTCACAATAAAACAAATCAAAACATAAATAATCATTATAAAATTAACATTAACATTAAAAGAAATGTGCAGAAAAAAAAAACTTTTAGTCCTATGCACAGCTAAACAGAACCGTTTTAAGCCTGGATTTAAATTTTGTCAAAGTAGAGGCCTATCTCACATCTTCAGGAAGACAGTTCCAGGTTTTAGGTGCATAAAACTGAAACACTGATTCCTCATGTTTAGTCCTGATTCTGGGCACCAGCAGGAAGCCAGTCCCTGAAGTCCTCAGTATACATATATTGTAAAAGTACACTAGTACACTAAAATATGACATTTTTTCCCAATTTCTATTTGCCCGCATTGCAAGAAGCATTTTTCCTTTGTACTGTTCAATGCCGTTCAATCTATGTTTCCATTTTGTGTTACAGCAACAAAAGAAGTACAAGAGGATTAAGAGTGCTACCATAGTGGTTCAGTCCTACACCAGAGGATGGCAGGTGCGTAACTTCTATGAATTATGCATGTTAAATTCAACTTTAATGCAAAATCATGACCCTACATATGGCTTTTATGTTTCTTACTACAGGCTCGCAAACTCCTGAGAGAGCTCAAGTATCAAAAGAGGTGTCAAGAGGCAGTGACCACAATTGCAGCATACTGGCACGGGACACAGGTACTGAAAAAGCATATGATATCAGAGGGAAGTGCATGAAAAAACATAAACTAACTTTTTATACCGGTCAACTGGGAAACCTGTTCTTGAAGTAGCTGTACTAATTTTTCTATTATATGCACTCAACAGTATTACTATACATAGTTTAAAGATAACATTATGACTACCTGGGTACTATGCAACCCATATGGAACAAAATTATGTTGCAATACCAGTAATTACGTAAACCGTCTAAAGTTAACAACTAAATAAATCGACTAAATGTCCAATTATTTATACTTTGAAAAATAATGACTACTAATATCATCCATTGACATTAGTGAAAGTTGGTGGAGCGGTGAGCACCACTGGACATAGAAGTCTGAGGTTTTAGGTCTAATATCCAAGTGAATCTAAAGTGGTTTTCAAAATATGTTGTTGTTTTTTTCTTCATTCATGTCATTTGAACTTATACTGGTATTTGTTTTTAGAGTGCATGTAAAGGAGTGAGTTGTGTTATCCTGTCCTGCCAGTGGTCATAGTGTTTTGCCTGATTTGTGTATTCTCAACCAATGCTACTTTTCCCCTGAGACCTTACTCTATTTTCTAATCACGTAAATTGACTTTCTTCTCAAAACTCATCTTTATCCTTTCTCAAATCCTCCACACCCCTACGACTGCTCCGTCCTGTCAGGCTCGAATGGAGTTGAGACGACTTAAACAGGAAAAGAGGAGTAAACGTGCTGTGACAGTAATTTGGGCGTACTGGCAGGGAACCAAGGTATTTGTAGTGTGAGTCCACCCCATCTTGTTGTCCTGTGTTGGATAAATCCCAACAGTCTGTCGGTCTCCCTGAGTAGAGTAGTGGCCCCTTTGTTATCAATAGTCCCGCAGTCATGTTTGTATGTCATTACAAATGTATGATCAATGTATTTTTGTCCATTTGACTACAGTATATGCCTTACATGTTAATTATCTTTATGTATGGGTAAATATAATGCTATTGCTATGCTAGTGTAGACTTAAAGCTACCATCTGTAATTAGATTGGCCGACTCGCCCTTGTTATATTATCATACTTCTCCACTAGATGCTATCTGTATTACTTATGTCTGATAGTATTCCAGCTTTGGCCTGGTTGAAGAAGATCAGAGATCACAAATGAGCCCAAACAAAGAACAGGTGAATGGTGAGAAGGGGCTTCATATCGGCTATCTACTAGTGAAAAAAAAAGAAAAAAAGAAATTGAATAAACTTACAGACGGTAGCTTTAAAGTTAAATATATAATAAAAAACTGGTTTGTGCAATTTAAAACAAGTCTGTTCCACAGACAATAGCTTACTGTAAGAAGATAGGATTTTAAGTTATTATTAAGTAATGATAACACGTGTAACTGAAAAAAATGCAATATAGATAATATGGTCAATGCCGTATTGCAGAACTTTCCAGACAATGTAATAACCTGTCCATGGAGGCAAGAATTTGGTTGACCCTTTACCAAAACAGTTACATAATGCACCTTTAATTACTGAATTTCTCCACTGGAGCGTCTATTCATTTCCATCTTATGTTGTTAACACATGTATTGTTTGTGGTAGCAAGTTTGCATTATGTAGAATAAGTAAATATAAAATTATGCAAAATATACACTTTTCACAATGTAATTAAAGGCCGTATAAAGGCCGTCTAAAGATGCTTTTACATGTAAAATATCTATAATGAAATTCTCCACAGCATTTCACAAATGTGGTAAAAAAAATATTATATTATAATATGTTGTATTCAATATTGTCCGCCTTTCATCAGTGTCCAATGATTTTACACCTACTCGCGCCTACTAAGTAATCTGACACTTACTGCTGATTGACTTTGAAATTAACCTCCATCGCGCTCCCATCAGGCCCGGCGAGAGCTCCGTCAGCTGAAGGAGGAAACCAGGAATAAGCATGCCGTGTTGGTCATATGGGCCGGCTGGCAGGGCACCAAGGTATTTAGGAGCCTGGTTTGAAATGTAGTGACTTGCAGCCTCCATTGAACCCCATTCTCACAAATTTTACCCATTCAAAAACACAACGTCTATTCAGTACTCTATCCAATTTTTAGTTCATAATAGTTTTGATGCATAAGTTAGACACTGGAGTTTTTAATAACAATAACACCTTTAGCTTGGCCTTATATGTTTAAAGGTGCATTATGTAACTTTTCAAGTGGACAGTCTGCCCCCTGCTTTGCTTATTGTTTTGCAAGAAAAGTTCCACTATATGACATTTAACTTTATCTCCATGGAGCAAAGCCAGTGATTAACTGGCCTAGTTACAGTTAGATCTATGGGCAAGGGATATTTCAGGCAAGGCAATAACTTTACCAGGGAGACAAGCAGATGAAAAGTTTAATACTGCACCTTTAAGTAGTGAAGTGATTATTTAATATAAAAATCAAAGATGTAGTTTTAATACAGGGAAGTTGCACAGACCCACACAGGTTTGCTTTATCCATCATGCATCTCTCCCGAATGCAATTTGCCTTTTCTGCATGACTTGTTTTCTACTCCAAATGAATGCATGTTTTCATTTTGGATTTGTCAGTTGCATGGCTAACTTTTTTTCTTCTTATTTTTAATCACTCTCTACTAACCATTATTTTGTTACAATTATTATCAAGGTAAATAGACCAAAACCTGTGTCCATTTACAGTACCAGTAAAATGATTAATACTGAATACTATAAAGACTGTAATGCCCAAATTACACAGTTGGTGAGGACTAAATATGTTTACCTTGTCAGTTGTTCAGTTAAGTGAAGAAACATGCCAGGAGGTTGCCCTTAGTTACCCCAAAAGCATACATTTCTAGGTTGAAATTACTGTCGAAAAATGACTAGTAATTCAGAATAAATTTGTTTTAATTTAGTATTTATCAGGCCTGTCATGATAATTATTATATCAACTTATCATTCAATATGTATTAGATGCAACAATCATTTTTAGGGTCAGTATTTATTGTGGCTACATTTTCTTTGTATAAGTGGGGAACCTTTTGTTAGTTGTCTGTTCTATAATTAGATTTGCACTGTACAGGGTTGGATAAAAAACTTCTGTGGCTCAGTACTGTGTCTGATTCTGCCATCTGCAATCTTTTTTAAAAATATCCTAATCATGTTTTAGGGTTATTGTTAGTGGCATAAATTTGTTTCGTTATCGTTTATCGTCTATATTTTCTGCAGTATATCGTACTTCAAAATTTGTTATCTTGATAGGCCTAGTGTTTATAGGTTGAAGCTACTTTGAGTTATGATATGGAATATATTTTCTGAAAAGTAATTACATTTAAATTCTTGCAGTTGCAGTCTAATGCAGGTTTTTGTTATTAGATGTAGATGACAATTGCGTCACAAATGAAGACGTTACATATTATCTCCAATAGGCAATAACTTGGCTTTTCCTATGTTCAAATCGGACCGAATCCATCTTTATCTGTGGAACCAATTATTTTGTTTTCAAATTCAAAGTACATTTAACCCAGTGGGTCACTCCACTCACATGCACAGCCCAAACACTTCATCAGTTCTGGGTTTCAGTCATTGAGTGTAACTGATTTTGTATGTTCAGTGACCTGTGACACCTCCGGCGGGCAGTGCGGGTAATTTTACAGAGGGGAATACCGGAGAACTCTTGTCAGACAACCTCCACTCTTTCACACACTCATGCAAGAGCTGGGAAAAAGCAGCACAGCCAAGTACAGTGACTGAGAGCCACTAAAAGAGAAACAACAGTGCTAGCAGCTAATGATTACAATGCCAAATTTATGGTCTCATTTGTATTTATCACATTGTGGGGACCAGCCTCTCTTATGCGTACAAAAATCAGTTCCGTACTTTGTAAATCTTTCATTATTAGATCAACAACATGCCTTAAAATTTAGATATTAGTTAAAATAGGTTAGAGGTTAGACTAGGTTAAGGTTAGGCCAGTAAGGACTACGGTTAGGATCAGTCTAAAGGAAATTAATGTAATGTCCCCAAATATTATGGAAACTCAAGAAGTTATCAATCTGTTGCTTAAAAAGCATACATTCTTACTGTGATCAGGCTCACCTGACCAGTAACTTGGCCTGGTGTCCTGGTGGCCTTTCTCCATGCAGATAGGAAGTTGTTTATTGTCTTATTATGAATGTGAAAAATCCCAGGCAAAGAACTAATATTTCCATTGAGATCAGCACGTGGTAAACCCTCCACCTGAAAAGTTACATAATGCCCCTTTAATAAACTACAGTCTTCAGTATTAATCAAACCAGAACGATGAGCACTCATTTTCCTGGTACTGTAATTTTTTTTAACGTTGTACGTTTAGCAAATATAATCTCTCTTCTCTGCTCATGTTTTCCCTGCCCTCCTCGGCACAGGCACGTAGAGAGCTGAGGCGGCTGAAGGAGGAGGCCCGTCGTAGGCATGCAGTTGCTGTCATTTGGGCCTATTGGCAGGGACTCCAGGTACCCCTTCCAAATCTGCGGTTCAGCCTTTATAGAGCCATCCACCCAGGACTCTGTATAATGTGTTCTTTCGCTCCACCTGCCTTCATACATACAACCTCACTATGTAGCCATTTTCAGCTTAGTAAACTTTTTTCTAGGACTTAACAAGTTTAAGTTTATACTTAAACTTATATTAATATAATATTTAAGAAAATAATATGCATATTGGGCCATATAAGACATAAATAAAATAAGCATGTGATAAATAAGTGAATTGATGCCTCTGAATTGATGTCTCTAAATTACTCCTAGTGACTAGACTAGACTAAACGAACTGGAGCCCAAATATTTACACTTTTTCTAAATACAGTTGTCCCTTGCTATAACGCGGTTCACCTTTCGCAGCCTCACTGTTTCAGGGATTTTTTTAGTGCAATTTTGCATGCTTTTTTTTACAGCATATGAACAGTCATAGTGTTCTGCGTCCTGATTGGCTAAGGGACTGTAGACCAATGTCAGTCAGTCAGTCTTCTCCATGCCATGTCTCCTGTAAAGTGCAGAATGCGTTCAGCCAAATTTGCATAAATGTTCGATCGAGGCATGGTCAGAGGAACTGTGAAATACGTGTGAGTCATTTTTACTTAATTAAACAAGAGAGAAATGTAAGAAAATGTAATGTTAATGAGAAAAGTCTTTAAAGTGTGTGGTGAGGGGTTTTACAACCTTAAAACATATATAATAATTGTAAAAAATAAAGCTGACTACTTTGCGGATTTTCTAACACACAAATTGTGATTTAACTGGTCCCTCATGGGTTAGTAGTAGTAGTGTGTTGGACGTTTAAAATACATTTCTATTGATATTATTTTTCTTTAATTATGCACAACAGTGCACTCTATAAACAGTAAAATAAAGTATAGCAGTCCCAAATCATATATTGTGAGGGAAAATTACCCCATAACACTTACTAGAAAATATCAGCATCAGTCATGTTAAAATAATATTGATCAATCTAGTGTATACCTTGCAGCTAACTGACCACTGCCCTTTTCTGCAGCAACCAAGTATAAAAGCCATCTTGCTTCACTGAAAGGGGAATGTTAACATGTCACCTTTGCATACTGGCTGATGTATTATGCCATCAGTTAGTTGCAACATTACAAAGTTACTGCCCGTTGTGTAAATAATGTTGCAATCAAATATAGTTAATCTATAATAAGCATTCACATCGTACCCATGTAACAGTAAAAGCTAGATACTTCCTGAAACCTCTTATGTAGTTGGTATTATTCTTTTTTTTTTTATCTGCAGCTCATACAATATCTTCTGGTCAATAGACAAATAGAAAGACAACTATTAGATATCTATTTGACTGACAACCACACATTTTCTAGGTTGTCAAAAGAGAATATATTTAAATGTAGTTTGACACCTTTCAAAACTGTCGATGTCTAGCCCTACTTTTCAATATTTCATATATGACAGAATCATTCAGATCATTTTCACTCACTCTATGCTATGTCAGTCAGCCTGTCTTACCTCTCCAACTTTATTTCTGCTTGCATTGTCTCTATACTCAACCGCCAACCTATTTTCCAGCAGGTTTACATTTTTGTCCACCCATAAACACTTGCAACACTTTTAATTTATTTTTTATTTCTTTCTATTTTAGGAGTTGTGTGTCCTTTTTCATGTAATCATCTGTTATGTGCCTGCTTATCTGTTAATCTTTTCATTATAATAATTGGCCGCAACATGTTAACCACTGCACCTGTTCACAGCTCAATTTGTACAATTTAGGTCAATGTGATGAACACTATTGACTTTTCCCTCATTAATTCAACAGCAATCATTTTAATTACAATTATTTCTCACAGCATGGAGCGTGCCTTGTTGCTTCCAGGTATTCAGTGTGTGTAACTAACTAACTAACCCCTTGTCTGTTTTATAGCTGTCTTCAAACCATTGCATTGCTCCATTTGTTTCAGTGTTGGTTTATAACTTTTTGGCCTCCTATAAACCTGCTGTACGTGGCACTAGTGGGTAATTGAATGTGTTTTGTTTAATGTTTTTGCTGTAACAGGTGCGCAGAGAGTACAGGAAATTCTTCAGGGCAAATGCAGGGAAGAAGATCTATAACTTTGTCCTCCAGCGAATTGTAAGTAGGATTCACCTGCGCAATAAAAAAAAATTTGTTCTAAAATGTTAAAATGCCACACTATGGCTTGGGCACAATTACCAGATGAATCAAAGTTAAAATACAACTAGTTAACATTATAACCTGTTTTGGAGCAACAGCCTACTTTGTCAGGCTGTTATGTTATCAATATTGTTATCAATATTCTTGCTATCCATGATCATTTTTGGAAACGCTCGAATAGTAAAAAAAAAAATACATAAACATATTTGTGATTTCAAGTCAATAATTGCAGAGATAGTGTTTATAAATCGATCTGGAAAACTACATTATTTGAAAACCAGCTCTACATATTGTGAATCATGTATTGAAAAGAAACAAGAAAGTTGTCTTATTGTTTTTTGTGGTTTTTTTTTTTTTTTTTTTGCTAAATCTTACTAAATGGATCAGAAAATCAAAGAGTGTAAATGAGCTGAAACCGTGTATCTGTCTGTTTCTGCAGATTCAGAAGTATTTCTTGGGCTTGCGGAGCTCCATGCCCTCCATGTCTCCCATTGACCGCAGCTGGCCAAACAGACCCTACCTGTTCCTGGATCAGACTCACACAGAGCTGCACCACATTTTCCACCTCTGGAGGGTCAGCAACACATAACTCTCTAACCGTTTTCAACTGTGATTTGATTTCCATAATATAAACACCTGTGTGCTGTAATTATTAACCAAGACACAACATAAGCATTGTATTTTTATAGTGGTTCATTCCAGAAGGGATTACTCTATATATTTAAAAGCTGTAATTAACCATAAACCATTTTGGGTTTACAAGAGCATATCAACATTTTTTTTTCAGTTAAAGATGCACTGTATACTTTTTCTCATGGAGTAGCCACTTGTCTACATAGAGATGTTATTGTGTTGCCTAGACTGTTCCACTGTATGGCATTAAACTTATTTGTCTTGAATGTATTCATTTAACTTCCTTTAGCCACTCATCGTATTAATTACTTTTAATTTCTAAGTTGTACCCTCCATTTTGATAAAAAAAAAAAAATAAATAATCCTACCATATACATTTCATGTTTTAACATAACTTTGACTTCACTGACCTTACCAAATGTAAAAATATCCAGTAGAAATCTGAATTATATGTTTTTGTTTTCAGTGCAAGAAATACAGGAATCTGTTCACAGAGGAGAAGAGGGCAGTTTATGAGGAGAAGCTGGAGGCCAGTGAGATCTTCAAGGATAAGAAAGCTCTGTATCCAAGCAGGTAAGCAGCTACAATGAAGGGTGTAGGCCAAAATATATAACAGTAAATTTACTTTTTCATTGTTTTCATCCTTTTAGAAAGATTGTGTGGAATTGAAGGTTGCAAAAGTTATGAAATATTTGTCCATGAGTCAATATTAAAATGCCAAGTCATTGTGTGTGTGGGGGGGGGGGGGTGTGGGGGTGTGGGTGTGTGGGTGTGTGTGTTGCAGCTGGGAGCACAGAAAGGTGAAGTTAGGTGAGGTAGTACTTGCGTGTACAAAATTAATCTTATTAATTAATCTTTTTATTAGGTTATATTTCCTTGCGCATCTGTAGCTGTATTATTTTAAGCATATATTTTACTAAAACAAGTTAGATTTATGTACATTTCAATTAGATTATGATCAGATTTAAGCCTGATGATAAATGTTCTAAAAAGACTTCATCCATGTTTAATAGCTTACATAGACTTCAACTTGCTAGCTATTGAAAGTGAAAATGATCATTCTTTTTAAATGCTCTGTTTGTAAACTTTTCAGTATCACATCAATTCAGCTCCTTGTTTAGGTGCTGTTAAAGGGTCCATTTATTACCATATGTGTACATGTTTGAGAATGAACGGTTAACCCAGCCTACTTAGTCCCTTCTCTCACACGAATGTTAGTAAAACAATTGGACAAACCATAGTATAAAACCATAGTAATGTTATAGCTTTTCCTTTAATTCTGTACACAAATAATGTATGTGCATTTTATTTCAGTGTGAGCCAACCATTTAAGGGTGACTACCTGGAAATCACCAAGAATCCCAAGTACCAGAAGCTGAACAATGTGGTGGAGGAGAAAGTTCTATTGGCCGATGTGGTCAATAAGATTAACCGGGCCAATGGGAAGGTAATGTCACTAAATGATACATGCATTACAGCTTAAAAATGTCAGTAAAATGAACCAGGAAGAATGATTGTTTCCACAAAGTTAAGCACAAAGTCTATTAAGTCTGTGTTACAGAATAGTGGAGTAAGTCTGTTTGACATTTTAACAACGGTGTGTTTTTGGTTCAGCAAGCAGCAAATGTGTGCTGAACAGAGGATATTTATGATTTATGATTTTCCTGCTTTAACCATCAAACAGACAGGGAACACTAGGTTTATGTCTTTCTGCATCATATTAGTAAGACAAATGAATGAGTCAATGATGGTTTTGAAGTAGAAATCAACATGGTTAAACATGATTAAAGACATGATTCAAGTATTTTTGTATTATTATAAAAATATGTATTATCAAGAATTGTATTGTTTTCTACATTTCCCTGACTGATTATAACAGTAAGGGCATCTAGCATAAAAAATCCCCTGACAAAGATGCTTCCAAAAATATTTTACCCTTTTAATAGTAATTTATTTATTTTGTACATACATATACTTTATTATGAATCACTGTGTGTTGTTTAAAAGAGTAGTACTAAATAGGCTTAGTTATACCATGGGATGTAACAGTATTTCAGTTGATGCATGAATACATCATTATGTCATCCTATAAATATTTCTGCATTTTCTATTTTCAGGGCACAGCACGGATCTTCCTCCTAACCAAGAAGAATGTGGTTTTGGCTGATCAGAAAACAGGACAGGTCAAAGCCAGCGTCCCCTTACCAGACGTGTCCAGTGTCTCTGTCAGCACACAGAGTGACGGCTTCTTTGCTCTCAAACTCAAAGAGGTAATAGATGTTTTATCATGAATTCAGTTAATAATTGTTTAATTGTCTATTTGCATTCTAGGTAGTTCTGAGATATTGAGATTTAAAGTTCTAACCACTCAGTGGAAACAGGAAATGGATTTTTGCTCTTAAAACCCTAAAACATTAACCAAATATTTCACAATCTTGGTAAAAGTTTACAGAAGTTAACAAATTGTCTGTATTATTCATGAGTTGGCCCTGTTAACAGTGATGTATTGTGACAATAGACATGTGGCGCATTTAAGCTACAGTTTTCTTTTATGAGGTAAACTGAGTACTCCTTGGTTTCATAACTTTTTCATTCAGTTCTTTGTCTTCATATTACAGCTAAAGGATAAACCATAAACAGGAAATGTGGTGTTATGCAACCTGTTGACTTTGTCTTCAGAACAGTTCCTTATGAGCTGAAAAGGCTTCTGTTATCTTCATGCAACCGCATTAAATTGTTTTGGGGTTTTTTTGGGGGGGGTGGGTTTGTCTTCCAGGGTGCAGCATCAGCTGTTAAAGGAGACTTTTTGCTAAGCAGTGAACACTTGATTGAAATCATCACAAAACTTCACCGTATTGGGTCCACAGCCTCAGACATGGCGCAGCTCAATATTGACATTTCTGACGAGTAAGATAAAACTTCATAATAAATCTCATTTGTTTTTATTTATTCATAATTATGTTTTACTTAGTATATGCATATTTAGTTCAGTATTATTTCTGAAAAGGCAAACCATAATACATCGATGAAATCCATCAGTGTTTTACATATACACTGATATTATGTTTTGTTTTTTTAACAATATAAAACGAAAGAAAAACTATGAAAACCAACAAACGTGACTTGGTTTAGTTTAGGTTATTGTCACTTTTGAGCTTTGTATATGTCTCTTCCTCCCTAGCATGAAACACAAAGTTGTATATTAGTTTTGATTATGATTTTCACTCATATGTACAGTATATCATAACAATAACAATTTTATCATACGTGCTAGATAGTTTTCCAATATTGATCCATCCTAATCTGTTCTTTTCATTTGTGTTGTCATAGGTTTTTGGTGCAGTTCAAACAGGACAAAGTGTGCGTTAAATTCATTCAGGGAGCTCCAAAGAATGGCAATAGCGTGTCATGTAAACGCAAAAATAACAGACTTCTGGAGGTGTCTGTCCCGACTACAGCTGCTTAAAACGCCTCCTTGTCCCATAGATGGAGACCATTACAATCCATACACACGCTTTATATTTTGGCCAACCTCCCTGTGCTCAAAGCCAAACAAGAACTTTATAGCAGACTAGCTCTTTTTTCCCTTTGAGTCTCCTCTTATCAGATGGAACCGTTGTAGTTGTTGCCATGTGCCACTATGTGCAAAGGAAGCCCTGATATGAGGTTACATGCCACTAAATGTTGTCTTCACTGTAAAAAGGAAAGTTTATAATAGTTTAAAATGACTTGACTTCTGAATATTAATATTTTTAAGTTTAAATTTAAAAAAAATTTCTATTTCTACTAATAATAATGATACTACTTCAATTAAATCCAAACTTGTATAGTGCTTTTTATGGACACACAAAGGCGCTTTACAAGGACAGAAAGAAACAAACAAACTTAATATATTAGTTGACATAGAGCATAACTAGTGTCTAATATATTTCACTAGGTTATGAAGAGAAGTAACCATGGAAACAAGTGTATTTTGTACAGTTAAATTATAATGTGTTGTCAAACATTAAACAGGTCATATGTTTAAATAAATCACATTTACTTCCCTTATGAAGGGAATTTTTTGTCTAATTATTGATCTAATTTGTATCAAAAGTTATGTAAATCAAATATTATAATCTGAATTCAAGTAATTTTGACTAATGTAGCTATTGCCTTTTGCAGTGTAGACAGCTTCAAATGGGAAGTTGTATAAAAAAAACAAAAAAACATTCTAATGTGATGGGACACACTTCAGTGGACTAATGCAACTTGGGTCTACTTGAGGCTACACTTGTTTCTCACTTTGATTTAATCAAAAAAGGCCGACATGGGAAAATTATTGTATGTTATGTTTTCTTTATAAAACACAGTGCAAAATTACACTGGTGCTTCTCAATGGCCCAACCAGTTTTTGTACCTGCTATTTCTACATATGTGCTATTGTGAAGTGTCATTAGACTGTATAGTGGAATATATAAGATACATAGGCCACATACTGTAGTTTAGTAATAAAGGATTTTGTCGCCAAGACTTTTCAAACAACTTCTTACGGCAGATTTTTTATGTTCTTGACACTACACATAACAAACTTCCACTGTCTCAATAAAGCCAATATTGAAACATTTGCTAATCACTGTAAATCATTTTTATAAAAAGCTTTGTAAGATGCTTAAAGGGATGGTCTAGTATTTTGTCATATTGGGTCTGTTGGGTATACGCTTTGTACTCTCCATGGGTTTCAGAGTGATGGAAAATTATGAGTTTAATTATAAAATTATTAAAAATTATTAAATTCATCTGGTCTTCTCTTAATGCATTTTAATTTTTTTTTTCAGACCAAGGTTTAGCTTCTTTTAATACCTGACAGTTTCAACTGCTCACTAGGGTTCTTCCTCAGAGTGGTCAGCTGATGCTGTCCAGTCAGCTGATTTAAACAGGTTTTGGTGCTGTCTTCCTACCTGTGGAAGCAGGACAACAGTGCCATCTGCAGTCTGACATCTTCAGGACAGCATCCCAGGTGTGAGAGAGTAAAGAACCCCCTCGTCCCGATTGAAAGTCTCATGTCAGGTATGAAAACATACTAAACCTCGATCTAAAAAATGTATCAAAATATAATATTCTCTTTTCAACCTCAGAAAGTCAGCTTAAACCCACAACGTTATTATCATGAAAGACATAAAAACTAGCATTTCTTGTGCTTTTAGCTACTTGTTACTAGCTTTACATACAATAATGTAATATGACTTTTAGTTTTTCTAGTAAGCCTATAATATCTGTAAATTTTTTTTTTTTTTTCCTGTATGTTCATATGCTTCTCCTGATATAAATTCTACCATATATTTTAACTAAATTGAATGGAAAAAGGTAACTGTACACAAAAACTTTATGAACTTTGAACCATGAACATAATTTATCATAAATATTTTTTCTAGTCAGTCCATTACCCAGCGGGACTTTGCCTTTGTGACATTGCTAAGAAAACTTACCCAAGCTAGACCCACATTTTCAAATACTAAAACTATCTCCTGAAGTGGTTTATTATTGTGGGAAAGTTGACCAGAATAGGCAATGGTACTCCAATTCTTCCATCATTAGCTTCTAAGTTTTGTACTAAAGACTTTGGAGCACAGTTAGGAACTTTTTCTCTGGCTATTTCTGTTGTGCAATAAATAAGCTTTGATCATATCTTTTATAGCATTTAAAGACAGTACTGATCTTTAGCGCTCACTGTGCATTTGCTGTACATTGGCTGTAATCCTGGCATTGACAAAAATGCTAGTTATCTACCTTTTCATAGCTGTGTTTGTGAAATGATTAATATTGCAGCTTGAAGGCAAGACCATTTAGATAATTGGACAAATCATGATATTTTTGTGTACAAATTAGCTTCAGCTTAGCTCAAACAATGCAAACAACAAATTATGATATCATTCAGGTGTATTAACAATATTTTTGGTGAAACTGTGGTGTTTTTCAACTAAGGGTTTGCGTAACTTAGAAAATATGGGATATGATGAAATGTAAATTTAAAAAAAAAACATGCAATTAGTGCAACTTACAAATGTTGTATTATTATTATTTTTTTTTTTTTTTACAGTTTGTACCAACTTTGTTCTGTTGAGGAATCAACATAGCTAAATTTGATATAAAGGGTTAAATGTGTTTTGTTTTCAAATCACTTTGAAAAAAAATACTTGCATTGAATGCTAGTTATTTGTACTATGGCTCTGCACAGTTGTATGCATTTTTTTGCTAAGAATCACAATTTCCCTTTCATATTTCTTCCTGTGTATTTGAGAAAGTGCTGCAGTTGCAAAGATGATGTCTGCATTCTTGTGTGCCTAATGTTAACCTGTGCTGAAGATGGATATGGACTTGTTTCATTAGAACTCAGTGTAACATTTACAAGTAATCTTTTTTAAATTAAATATGTGATAAATATATTGGTGTGAAGTCTGTGCAATTATGAGTTTATATATGGACATTGCTTCATTTAAAAGGTATGTAATCTATAGACTGTTGCCAGACAGTTAACTGAATTTCAGTTCATGTCTTCATGTCAAAAAAATAAAATAAAATCTACACAATGACACAATGAAGTTACAATGACTTGTAACAACAAGTCAACATCACCTGCTTGTTTGTTATTTGGAGACATGTCTACTGCCATACTGTGGAAATTGCATGGACATCCGTAACAAATCCATAGAGATAAGCAGATAGTGCTAGAAAGTTTCATAAATTACCATCAGATCATCCTTTAGCTTTTCTCTTGCACCACTTGTACATTTGTCCCTGGAATTTAGTTTTCCCAATGGACCCATTTATGTAATCAACTCTTTCAGGTATTCAAAGTCATGTGGGAACTCTGGAAATTAACAGTAAATAAAAGGTACTTTTTTTTTTTTTTACAAATTCACAATCACCATCACACACATTCCTTTCCCAGTTGTGCCTCGTTCATTTCATTTATCACCGGACATTTGTGCCTTGTTGCAGCTCCAGATGTTTTCCATCACGTGTAGGGATTGAGCTGTGCCGGGATAAATTCCGCGGCCTGTTTGGGGAGCTCTGCCGGCAATAGGTCTCCAGGGATCAGGCCTCGGTTTGAGCTCAGAGCGGTAAAAATAGTCTTGCGTTTACGGAGCACAAGTTTTTAAGCCCGTTCCCACGTACGGCTCTGTAGGCTGGGAAAGAGAAGGGGTCCCGGCTTTGGTCTCCCTGGTGGCTATGTGTGTAATGTGAAAAGGGAGTGCATGGAACAAAAAGGCACTAGAGACCACAGTCATTTTCAGGATAAAGTAGATGGACAAAATGGTAGACCTGATAGGCCATAATCAAGCAGGTCAATGCCACAAAAAGTAAAGAACAGAAAGAAAGAAAAAAAAAATCAGCAACAACAAACCTACTGTTATGGAAGCCCATTTCCGCAATGGAAAAAAAAAAAAAAAAAAGCCCCACAAGAAGTCGAAATTTTGAGTTTTAAACTCGTAATTAGGAGTTTTAAAACTCCTAATCATGAGTTTTAAAGTCTTAATTGAGTTTGTAGCCAGTGTGCACATTGCAAGTGAGTGTACAGAGCAGAAGAGACAAGAGGACTGTTGTGTTTATCACCTATGTACTTTTATAAATTAATGAGTTTAAAACTCCTAATTGCGAGTTTTAAACTCATAACTAAGAGATTAAAACTCATAATTAGGACTTTAAAACTCAAAATTTCATATATATATATATAATATTATTATATGCGCAACATCATTGAGCATGACCGGTTTGGTGGTTGGTCAGTGATGGTCTGGGGAGGCATATCTCTGGAAGGACGCACAGACCTCTACAGGTTAGATAATGGCACCCTGATTGCCATTAGATATAGGGATGAAATCCTTGGACCAATTGTCAGACCCTATGCTGGTGCAGTGTGACCTGGGTTCCTCCTGATGCACGACAATGCCCGACCTCATGTGGCCAGAGTATACAGGCAGTTCCTGGAGGATGAAGGTATTGATAGCATTGACTGGCCCTCACATTCACCTGACCTAAACCGAATAGAACACCTCTGGGACATTATGTTTCGGTCCATCCGGCGCTGCCAGGTTGCTCCCCAGACTGTCCAGGAGCTCAGTGATGTCCTGGTCCAAATCTGGGAGGGGGGTGTATATATATATATATATATATACATACACAAATATAAAATGTGAACATTCTTCTGTAATTACATGGCACCACCACCTGGCAGCAGTAAAGAGTAGCCTTTGAATATGAATACGGAAACAACATGGGCTGCATTTTAAGGGTTGATTTTAAAATTAAATATGTATTTACTAAACAATAAACGAGTTCCAAAGTTCCATTTGTTCAAATGAGTCATGAGAACATAATGGAAATCTGATGCCAAAACCATCAACTCTTCTCGCACAAAGATAGGTGACATGTTTTGCAAACCCTGGAGCAATGGCATCAGTGGTACATGAAACTTAGAAAGTTTCAGAAACACCCATGTCAATGCACATGTTTTGCTCTTCAGAAAATTCTTGTTTCACATTCACCTCACACGTGTGCTATGTTTGTCCTTCAAGGTCACTGAGGGGAAAACCAAATGAGCTACATATGATTGGCCCAGGAAGCAGCTCTTCTTTTCTGTTGGACATTTAGCACCGCCGCTTTCAACACCTTGATTTACTGCCATCAATAGGATCAGAGTTCACACCATCAAATTCAATTTCATATATACGGAATATATATTATTCTATAGTGTGTCAGTGTAGCAATTTTAATGGTCAAAAACACAATACAAAATTTACTTTTGACTAGAATTATGTATTATGTTTTCTGGAATTCCAGGAGTTGTTTTTTTTTGCTTTGACTGGAATATTGCACAGTATTGCATTTTTTTTTTTTTAAAAAAAAGGTCTCTAAATGGACTCTTGTGAGCTTTACGTTATGTTATAACACTGTTACTGTTACTTTTTTTTTTTTTACATATCTGGAGTTGTGTTTCGTTTCATTCACATAGGTTTGAGTAAGCCCCTATTAGTCTGTCTACATCCTCAAAGCTCAAAATGCTCTGTTCCACCTTGTGATGTCATGTAGTGGTAGTTTTCAAGTCAACAGCTACAATTTACCTTTTGTTCAGTATAGGTTGTAAATTCCAGAAATTATCCAAATGATTCCAGTGAAGGAAACACAGTGGAACACTTCCTGTATTACTATATGACATCATGAGATGGAAGTTTTTGGAGTGGAGTGTTTTTGGTTTGAGAGAACAACACTGCCTAAATATGCAGAATTTTGTTAAACATGTGTGAATGAAACCAAACACAAGTCCAGGCATGTTTGTTATGTGGAAACAATATTATAACATAAGTCAGGAAACAATGTAATACGGGCTCTTTAAACTAATGGGGGCGACAGTGGCTCAGTGACAGTGGCTCGTTGTGTCCTTAGGCAAGGCACTTCACCCACATTGCCTAGTATGAAAGTGGTGTGTGCGCGAATGATAGGTGGTGGTTAGAGGGGCCGATGGCGCAGATTGACAGCCTCGCTTCTGTCAGTCTGCCCCAGGGCAGCTGTGGCTACAATAGTATCTTACCATCACCAAGTGTGGAAATGAATGTATAATGACTGTAGTGTAGCGCTTTGACAAGCCTGTAAAGTGCATTACAAGTGTAAGCCATTATTATTATTATTATTATTATTATTATTATTATTATTATAAACTGTCCCAGGAAACGCAATCAGGACAAGTTACTGGTCTAATCTATAGAGAGGTGATCCCGCTAATAGTAAGAATGCATGTACTATTTCAATTAAAACACCTGTAACTGAATAACTGAAACAGGCAAAGCAAGAACACCTTTCCAGAGACAGGCAGGTGGCATTTCCTCCAATTCCTCGTATACATAATACACCTTTAATTTATTATGGCTTACTGAACTTGATGTTTTACTTGGCCATATTAACACACTCTGCACTTGGTGAGCTGTCTGAGAGTTGGATAACTGTAGGTCTGATTTCATTATGGGCATTGGATGCAGGTGTCGGCTATAGTCTACGATTTACTCAGGAATAAATCCATGGGTTATTTAAATTTGTTTGTCTCATGAACACTTTATAATATCTGCACTATACTGGACACTTTATAACACTGGTCACTTTAATAAGCCACTTTGCACTGTTGTTCTGATGCTGCTGTTGTACATATTTTCTCCCTTTAAGTATTTCATTAGATTTTTTTAAGCATATCTTTTTAACTTTGTGCATGCCCTTATTTGTATTTGTATTTATTTGCGGGGTGTTATTTTAGTTTAAAATGTATCACTTTAATCTTCAGTTTCAAACCATTAACTTGGAAATTGGATATTGCGGGTTTTAAATGAGCAGCTCATTATTAGTTAGAGGAGATGCTTTAAGGCTACTGTTTAGGCAGAATGAACATTAGCAAAGAACAACAATACAAGCTTTCACAATTTTATTTAAGCCTTGGGTATACAATTTAAAATCTGCACTAATCATTTCTACATTTGATTGATCATATTTACATATGGTGAAGGTGAAGGTTGGTTTTAGTTTATGGTAAAAATTGTTGTATTGTACCATAATTCTAACAATATATTATCAACTGATTTGATTTTGTTTCTTCAAGTATTTGCCCCTGTAAAATTTTCATTTACTTATTTTTGCATGTCTGGATGTTACAATTAATTATTAGAACATAGTTATGCGACAGTAGCTCTGGTGTTTGGTGTTTTGGTGGATCTGAAGGTTAGCAGTTTGAGTCCTGCTCTCGATGTAAACGTAATTGATTGAGCAGTAAGATCCACTGACTCACAGGTTGGTGGTGTGATGCCTGTTCCCACAGATGAATTCTGGTGTTGTGTCCTTGGGCAAGACATTTAACCCAACCTGCCCCTAGTGTTTGTATAAGCTGTTGTATGAATGAATGGGTGAGTGTGTTTTTTTTTTTTGTGTAAAGCTCTTTGAGAGCCTTGAAGATGGAATAGCACTTTATAAAAATGTGTCCGTAAAATACTGTATATTGAAATTAGGACTCACAACAATCCTGATCAGTTTTGAAACCAAATTGTCAGGTGCGAGAAGCTAGAGTAAGGCCAGTATAAGCTTCATGGTCATGGTCACATTTTTACACACATGGACAAAATTGTTGGTACTCTTCGGTTAATGAAAGAAAAACACACAATGGTCACAGAAATAACTTGAATCTGACAAAAGTAGTAATAAATAAAAATTATATGAAATTTAACCAAAGAAAGTCAGACTTTACAACCATGCTTCAACAGAATTATAAAAAAAAATAAACTCATGAAACAGGCCTGGACAAAAATGATGGTACCCCTGGAAAAGACTGAAAATAATGTGACCAAAGGGACCTTGTTAATCCAAGGTGTGTCCACCAATTAGCATCACAGGTGTCTACAATCTTGTAATCAGTCAGTGGGCCTATATATTAGGCTACAGGTCATCACTGTGCTGTTTGGTCCATGTTGAGTGTGGTACACACCATGTCACCAAAGGAAGAAAAAGAAAGAGTTGTATCAGGAGATTAGAAAGAAAATTAGAGACAAGCATCTTAAAGCTCAAGTCCTATAAGACCATTTCCAAGCAGCTTAATGTTCCTGTGACCACAGTCGCACATATTATTCAGAAATTTAAGAACACAGGACTGTAGCCAACCTCTCTGGATGTGGCCGCAGGAGGAAAATTAATGACAAATTAAAAAGATGGATAATACGAATGGTAACAAAAGAGCCCAGAAAAACTTCTAAAGAGATTAAAGGTGCACTTCAAGCTCAGGGAACATCAGTGTCAGATCGCACCATCCATCGTTGTTTGAGGAAAGTGGATTTAATGGGAGATGACCAAGGAGGACACCATTGTTGAAAACAAATCATTAAAAAAGCCAGATTGGAATTTGCCAAACTACATGTTGACAAGCTACAAAGTTTCTGGGAGAATGTCCTGTGGACAGATGAGACAAAAATGGAACTTTTTGCCAAGGCACATCAGCTCTATGTTCAGGCGGAAAAATGAAGCATATCAAAAGGCATCCTTCAAACCTGAGACAGCTGGAGCAGTTTGCTCATGAGTAGTGGGCCAAAATACCTGCTGAGAGGTGCAGAAGTCTCATTGACAGTTAAAGGAATTGTTTGATTGCAGTGATTGCCTCAAAAGGTTGTGCAACCAAATATTAAATTAAGGGTAGCATCATTTTTGTCCAGGCCTGCTTCATGAGTTTATTTTTTTTAATAATTCTGTTGAAGCATGGTTAAAAAGCAATGTCTGAATTTCATTGGTTAAATTTCATAGAATTTTTATTTATTATTTCTTTTGTCAGATTCAAGTTATTTCTGTGACCACTGAGTTTTTCTTTCATTAACTGAGGGGTACCAACATTTTTGTCCATGTGTATATAGCGCTTTTCCACCTTCAAAACTCTCAAAGCACTTTACATCAAGGAACTACTCACCAATTCACACACACATTCACACACCAGTATCTGCAGACACTGTGGGCAAGTGCCCAAGGACATAACAACAGTTTTCCTCTGTCAGGGCAGGATTCATACCACCAACCTTCGAATCAGTGGACAAACACTCTGAGCTACTGTTGCACTGGTTAACCTCCTGTTTCACCAATATGCAAGTAATCTTGTATTTTATCTTAATTTGTGCCTCACCTTGACCATTTTCTACATATGTTATATATCGTATAAAGATTAAATTGTGTTACAGATTTCCTCAGTGGGCTAGTCCTGTGCATATAGTCCCAGGTCCTGAATTGAGAAGGACACTGATTAATGGGTGTTTGTGGGTGGTACAGAGCTGGTGTCCCGGGCCACCCTGTGTCACCTTGTGTCACCCTCTATATCACCGCAGCACTCAATGGCTTCATCACTTTGTAACCATTACCACGTCAATGGGTCTAGTGAGTGAGAGGAGGGGAGAAGAGTAGAGAGGAGTAAAGCCATCTGTGGATATGCACACACACACGACAGCATCTGAATTCTAGAGTGAGAATGTATTGTTAAAACAGTTGGGTATGTTTGGCTATGTAATTGTATAAGAAGTAGAAATGCACAAGTAAAACTACTGCCCTATATGCCACTATCGATATTGTTACAAACTGTTACTCTTTTTGCTAACTGGTTTTGTTATTATACATTTTTCTTCATAAGTTGAAGTCAAATTAAGTTGAGGTTAGTATAACCTCATAAGTATCTCATAGTATCACTCACCTTTTGTAAACTCTAAGCACGTTAATATTAGATTTTTTGTTTATATGATTCCAAATTCCAAAAATCCAGTTTTATCATTTACTGGGCATTTAAACTAAGCAAACTTTCGAATACTGGACACGCTGGAGGGACTATGTCTCTCAGCTGGCCTGGGAACGCCTTGGGGTCCCACCGGAGGAGCTGGAGGACGTGTCCGGGGTGAGGGAAGTCTGGGAGTCCCTGCTTAGACTGCTGCCCCCGCGACCCGGCCCCGGATAAGTGGAAGAAAATGGATGGATGGATGGAAACTTTCGAATATCCATACCTGATAAATGCCAAGACAACAACAGATTTAGTAGTTGAGTTGATAGATTGTTTGTCCACTGATTCAAAGGTTGGTGGTTTGAATCCCATTCTTGATATAAAGAGTGTCTGCGTACACTGGTGTATAAATGTGTGACTGAATGGACGAGAGATTCCTTAATCTAAAGTGCACTGAGTGCCTTGAAGGTGGAAAAGCGCTATATAAAAATGTGACCATTTATCAATGAATTCATTATAACATGGTAAAAAGAAATGTTTTGAGTTGCCTTTACCTAAAGTCCAGTTTTATCAGTGCAGTGTCAGTGTATGCCCAGGTGTGAGTGAGTGATTGGGTTGTTTGGATCTGGTCTGGTTTGGTGTGAGCACTGCACCTGTGTTAGAGCCTCAGATAACACAAATATCTGTACACATCATCAGCTGCCCATTTACACACATTAGACTCAACAAACTGGTCAATGTGACACAGAGGTGAAACCGAGAACAAGAAGTTTCCCACAAACATAACATCCAATTTAAGACTTGAAGTGTATGTATTTGGATAGACAGAACCATATATAAGGCACAAATCTGGTATTTTCAGAAGATTTATGGACTATGTAGAGTTCAAGAAACCCAAATGTTTATGTTCATTTTTATTTAATATTATCAGCATAAATGGTAACTGGCTGCATTTTTATAAAGGGCTTTTCAATGATGTTTATGTTGAGAGCAGGATTCAAACTGCCAACCTTCGCATTAGGGGATAAAAAAAACTGAGCTACTGTCTCCCCTTCATAGACTTACTCAAATGTATTTGAGTAAATGTACTATAGCTAATTACTACCTACCTCCCGGTCAAAATGTCAATAATTTTACTATATTGAAATAATGCATCACATATTTACTTTTTGTAACCCATTTGGAAGGAGTCACCCTGACATTTCAAAAGAGCTGAGTAATTCACTTGTGTAGGATGGACAGTCCATCATTTTTGTTAGTATTTTGGAAAGAAACTCAAGAACAGAATTGTATTTCTCAAGAACTGAATTGTGGTCATGTTTGTGAGTGGGACAGGGCGCTCATGATTAATAAATGCATCCTGTCTCCACTGCAGCCTGATTGCTCTAACCATTGTTTTTGATTGGACATTTGTGATACTAATTAATATCCAGTGATTGTTGATAGGCAATTTCAGTTCACTGGAGATCTCTTGTAACAGTGACATAAGCTGGAGTTGTAAAATAAAGCCACAGAGGTTCAATTAGAGAAATGAAATGTTTAGTGTTACGACATCCATCAGCGGTGACAGCCCCACCCTTCAGCCTGTCTGACCCGCCCTCTTGCAGCAAGTTAGATCTAGTATTATGTGGAAAGTATGCAAATAACAAAACTTTTCAGTTATCTGAACTTGAGACTGGCAAAACTACAATGACCTTTCACTAAACTAGCCTGTATACGGTAGAAAATAATATGACTAAGTAAACTGGATCATGTATTTTCCATTTTACTTAGCCACATTTAAATTCTGTGTCGTAAATCTTTGATCAAAACATTCCCTCTTAAGTAATGACCACTGGATTTGACTGCGTCAGTGGCTGGTGTTAGAGAACGCAACAACACAATTACTTTAGGGAGCACAGCAGTGAAGGTAGAAAGGTGATCGGGGTGTCAGGAAGACTTATGTCTGGATGCACATATCTGCACATGTAAAACATACTCTCCTTCAGTAGCAGCAGGGCCTGATCTGATTAGGTCCACAGTGAATAGTGTGAATTTGTGGGCGGGGTCCATCCAGCACAAGGCTAATTGAGCTGTCTCTTCTGTGACATGGGAGAATCATGACAACTAGATCATACAGAAGATAAGACTCAGAGTGAGCTCAGAGATGAGAGGGAGAGGGGGAGAGGGCTCCCCCTCTCCCTCTTGTCTGTGTTAAATTAAAGGCCATGTAGCAGATTTTTCTTATTTCACCAAAAATGTTTTGCCCCAGTATAGACATATTGTATAAGCAGCTCTTGAGGTCAAAATAAATAGATGTAGATGTCAAAATGTAATTTATTATTTGTATTATCTCTAATTTTACAATAAAAAAAAACAGAAGACGAATGTCACCACAACAAATTTTGAAGCATGATATATTGCTACAGAGATGTACTCCAATAAATGATAATGCTGAAACTACTTTATGTCACTGATACAATAAAAAATAATGCAAGATAATCCCAGTAAACCATTTCTAAAGAGACAGTATCATTAACAGGCCTGAGCTGCAACAAATAAATAGCAGAATGAACCAGTAATTAGCCAGTGAAGTCACTAAATCAACATTTTATAGCTCAAATGTTTGTATTACAAAAATACCCCAAATCTCCCCACTTTTGCAAATAAATTATACACATAATAAATACTGAGCCCAAAAATATATTGTTTCAGCTCTCGTATATTGAATGGTAAATCGATATTATATCGTGACAGGCGTAAACAGAATACTTTAAGGCACTGTACCTGACTTTTACAATGTTAAAAAATATTTTGACCTAAAAAGGTGCTTATACAATACATCTGTACTGGGGCGAGAAAAATGTTGCTCAGATACAGGTGAAAAAGTCAGGTACAGAATCTTGATAACATTTTTATATAGCACTTTTCCTTCAAGTCACTCAAAGTGCTTTACATCAAGGAACCACTCACCCAGTCATAAACACATTCATACACCTGTACAAGTGTCTTGCCCAAGGACACAACAACAATATTTATGTGTGGGAGCTGGAATTGCACAACCAACCTGTGGGTCAGTGGATCTGACTGCTTTACCAACGATATTTATGTTGAGAGAAGGATTTGAACTGACAACATTTAGATTGGTGGACAAGTGCTCCAACCAAGTTAGCTACTGTCAGTCCGTTCTTTAAGTATATATTCTCAAACACTATGAGCAGATCAAAAAATAATGTTATTAAAAGAAATCTATGATGATCGATTATTGTTAATGCATCAGCTCCCCACTGTAGAACTGAGCAAGCAAGCACACTTTTGACTTTTCTGTGCTGTTCTGTTGCCCCTGCTAGTCCAAACCTGTTACCTTGATTACTATTTTGCCCTTATTCAGACTGGTGTTTTTGTATTTTCAGTGTGTGACCTGCAGCCCATGAACCATCCTACAAGAGCAACAGATGTTTGAGTACTCTGAGAAGCCACCAATCACTGCATTGTGTGGGTTAACCAGGCTTACATGTGTCTGTCCCCACCTCTCATTCACGGACTCCTCTTTAGCACTAATTAGCTTCACTCCTTAAACCCCCCAAAAACCATGTCCCATTGTAGCTCCCTCACTGTGTTTACCCTGCTAAGTAACACTCATCCGATCTCGCCCCTCCCTCTCATTCTGTCTACAGACCACACATTAATCAAGTAATTTGGGTCGAAGTTGAACCTTGCCACCCCATGTTAAAAAATCAAGTAGTTTTCAATTCCCAAATGCACCATTAGTCCAAACACAAGCTATTCGGATATGGGACAATGGCATGGGACCATGGGGAGGGAGGGGATGTATGAGACTGTAAGGGACACAATTGAACATAGACAGCAGGAGCACAAGAGACTGCTTTATGCTGGAGGTTTGGAGTTTTCTCATTCACAATAATGTCTAACTAGGGCTGGGTCATTAGCAAGGCATCGCATCTGTCAAGGAGGGGCACCATCGTCTCCATTTTGGTAAAAGTGTGGCATAGCCAACAGCCAGACCTCAAGTACAAAATAAAACCAGGTTAGGACTTTTGAAAGGTATCTCTATGGCTTTCAGAATAAAAAAAAGAGCACTGTTAACAATTCAAGCTAAATCATAAATCATTTGAATGGCATCTACAACAGGAAGGTGAAATCTATGCTTGTAATTTAAAAGAGACTCAGGGTTGTGTGTTGTTTAGTCCATCCAGAATCATACGAATTCATCCATTTTCTTCCGCTTATTCAAATATGGATAGAACATATGAATAAATTAGTACATTAAAAAGTATTTCATCTTCCAAATTGTGTTTATTTTTTGGTATATATTCATTTGTGGTCAACTTGTAAGAAGCAAGCCAAGCCAAGTTTATTTGTATAGCAAAATTTGTACACAAAGTAAGGTCGCTGGTATGGACGGGCTTGACCTGAGAGACGTGGAAGGTCGGGTGGATACAGAGAGACGGGGACAGTGACAACTGGACGGCGGACGGGTTGATGACCTTAGTGATCTTGAACGGACCAAGAAAACGGGGGGACAGCTTGCGGGAATCAGTTTTCAGGGGAATGGTCTTGGACGACAGCCACACCGTCTGGCCGGGCCGGTACTCAGGGGCCGGGACACGGTGATGATCAGCCGCCGCCTTGGTGCGTGCTCCCACTCGGAGGAGTGTGGTCTGGTCTTCTTCCAGATCCTGCGACAGCGCTGGAGGTGATGTTGAACGGAGGGAACCGCCAGGTCCCTCTCTTCAGTGGGGAAGAGCGGAGGCTGATACCTGATGGACGCCTGGAAGGGAGACATGCCAGTGGCCGAGCTTACCAGGGCGTTATGGGCGTATTCGATCCAGGGCACGTAGGAGCTCCACGCTGCAGGGTTCGCGGAGACAACACACCACAGAGCCGACTCCAGGTCCTGGTTGGTCCGCTCGGTCTGCCCATTCGATAGCGGGTGGAAACCAGACGTAAGGCTGACCGTAGCACCCAGTCCCTCGCAGAAGGTGCGCCACACCTGGGACATGAACTGGAGCCCTCGGTCTGACACGATGTCCGCTGGGATGCCATGGAGCCAGAAAACATGGTTGGTGAGTTAATCGGGGGTTTCTTTGGCAGACGGGAGCTTGGGCAGGGCAACGAAGTGGACGGCCTAGGAAAAGCGGTCCACCACAGTCAGGATAACAGTATTCCCCTGGGAGGGAGGAAGGCCAGTGACGAAATCCACCGCCACATGGGACCAGGGCCATCTAGGAACTGCGAGGGGATACAAGAGACCGGAGGGTGGTAAGTGGGAGGCCTTAGCCCGGGCACATACCTGGCATGCCGACACGTAGGCCCGAGTGTCCTTGTCCATAGAGGGCCACCAGAAATGTCGCTTGAGTAAGGAGAGGGTGCAACTGACACCAGGATGGCAGGCGAACTTGGAGCCATGGACCCACTCAAGCACCTGCGAACGGACAGAGTTAGGTACAAAGAGTTTGTCTGGCGGGCCGTTACCTGGGTCGGGTTCATTGTTCTGAGCCGCCCGGACGGTGTCCTCTATCTCCCAATGGACAGCGGCCACCACACAGGAGGGAGGAATGATGGTTTCGGCGGACATGGCACTCTCCTCCAACGTGAATTGATGGGAGAGAGTATCGGGCTTGATGTTCCGGGATTCGGGGCGGTAGGTAAGGGTGAAATTAAACGACTGAAGAACAGGGACCAGCGAGCTTGGCGAGAGTTGAGGCGCTTGGCGGACTGGACAAATTCGAGATTCTTGTGGTCAGTCCACACCACGAATGGCTGTTCCGCCCCCTCAAGCCAGTGGCGCCACTCCTCCAACGCGAGCTTCACAGCCAACAGCTCCCGGTCCCCCACATCGTAGTTGGCCTCGGCTGGGGACAACCGGAGGGAGAAGAAGGCACAGGGAAAGAGGCGGTTCTGGGGGTCAAAACGTTGGGACAAGACGGCTCCCACTCCCGTGTCCAACGCATCCACCTCCACAATGAATTGGTGCGAGGGGTCTGGTTGGTGGAGGATGGGGGCAAAGGTGAACAAGTTCTTGAGCCTGACAAAGGTGGATTGCGCTTCGGGGGACCAGGAGAACTGTAACGAGGGAGAGGTGGGTTTAGTAAGGGGCGATATTACACGGCTAAAGTCTCTTATGAACCGTCTATAAAAATTAGCGAGGCCGATGAACCGCTGGAGCTGCTTGCAGTTAGCGGGGACCGGCCAATCGGTGACTGGATCTGCCTTTACCTGGCCCCGCCCCACAATAAATCCCAAAAAACTGACCTCAGCGTGGAACTCGCACTTCTCTGCTTTTACATAAAGTTTATTTTCCAAGAGGCGTTGCAGGACCTGGCGTACATGGTGGCGATGCTCTTGCGGGGACTAGGAAAATATAAGAATACCGTCAAGGTACACAAAGACAAAGCGGTTCAAGAAATCCCGAAGAACATCGTTAATTAAGGCCTAGAACACCACGGGGGCGTTGGTGAGGCCAAAGGGCATCACGAGATACTCGAAATGACCGAGCGGGGTCTTAAAAGCCGTCTTCCACTCGTCCCCCTCTCTAATATGCACGAGGTGGTAAGCATTCCGGATATCCAGTTTGGAGAATATGGTGACCCCGTGAAGGGGAGTGAAAGCTGAATCAAGAAGGGGCTGCGGGTATTTATTTTTAACTGTAATGTTGTTGAGGCCCCGGTAATCGATGCAGGGACGCAGGGACTTGTCCTTCTTGGAGGAAGACAGACGAATAATACCTGCGGCCAGGGAACTACGGATATACTCCTCCATGGTTTGTCGTTCGGGCTTGGACAGATTATAGAGCCAACTGGAAGGTAAGGGGGCACCGGGCAGGAGATCAATTGCACAGTCGCACGGGCGGTGAGGGGGTAGTGAAAGCGCCCAGCTTTTGCTAAAAACCTCCTGGAGATCGTGGTACTCCGCCGGGACAGAAGAGAGGTTCGGGACGTCCGGAGGCGGGCCGGCGGAGGGGCTAACCTCCCCCGCAGGAGTCAAGGCAGACTGAAGGCACTGGGCGTGGCACACGGGGCTCCACCCTGAAATCTTCCCTCGGGTCCAATCGAAAACAGGGTTATGAGCTCGCAACCATGGGTAACCTAAAACTGGTGGAGAGAACATGGAAACGCCGGGTCTCACGATGATTACCGGATAAAACCACCGTAACAGGTTCCGTGATGTGTGTGACATGAGCCAGGAAGCGTCCATTAAGAGCCTGGGCGCAGAAAGGCTGTTCCAGGGCCTCGAGCCTGATGCCGAGTTGTTCTGCTAATTGTACATCCATAAAATCCTCCTTCGCTCTGGAATCGACGAGGGCTAAGACAGGTAAGGTGTCCGAGCGCACACAGGGTGGCATCCAGTCCAATTCTTCTCTCTGGGATGCGGGACTGACCCACCAGTACTCCCAGGGCTACTGGTGGGCTCCCCCTTTTGGCCGAACCGGGCAAGTGGCCACAAAATGTCCCTACCAGGCGCCGCTGCCGTCAACGCTCCTCGGCTGACAGGAGAGTCCGGTACTGGCGGCTCTCCCTTCGGTGCGCCCGGAGCCGATTATCGATCCGATTTGTCAGGGTTGTGAGGGCGCTCAGGTCGCAGGGCTCATCACGGGACACCAGCTCGTCCTTTAAGTGTTCATTGAGTCCTTTCAGCAAGGCTGCCCATAGCGCACTATCGGTCCAATCGACCTCCGCGCCGAGCGTCCAGAACTCAATGGTGTAGTCCGCTACGGACCTAGACCCCTGGGCGAGACTTAACAGGCGGGAAGCAGCATTGGCCTGGTAGTGCGGATGATCAAACACTAACTTGAACGTGGAAACAAAGTCATTAAAGTTCAGATTATCCATAGGTGTGTTCGAGAAACGTGCCTCCGCCCACTGGAGAGCCCTTCCCTGGAGTAATCCACAGATGTAACGTATCTTCGCCGCTTCGGAACTAAAAGGAGTGGGGCACTGCTGGAATACGAACATGCACTGGAATAGGAATCCCCGAAAAAGGCTGGGCTGACCTGAATACGGCTCGGGGTCTGGGCCTCCCGGCGGCGGCAGAGGCGGCGAATGGCGCAGCAGGTGTGGTGACGAGCAGCGCGGCGACCTGATTAGTGAGCTGAGATACTTGTTGTGTTAGAGTCTGGTTGTAATCCAGCAAGGTCCTAATTGATTGGTCATGCTGTCCAATAATCACGCAGTGGTGGGAGAACGCCTGGCGCAGCGACTGGTCCGGGCCCGAGTCCGCTTGGTCCATTGTGGCCAGACCGTTCTGTCATAATGGCATGTGCAGGTACGGACCAAGGAGTGCAGACTCGGGGCAAGTTCACAGTGTTTATTCACAATTTGTGCAGAAATATAAGTCAATAGTTCATAAGTCCCCTCAGGCAGGTGCGGGAGGGGGAGAACACACAGGGAGACACAAGAGAGGCAGATAATGCGTGCCTCATGACAGAGGCCTCTCTCACATCTTCAGGAAGACTATTCCAGGTATTAGCTGCATAAAACTGAAATGGTAATTCTCCATGTTTAGTCCCGACTCTGGGCACTGGCAGGAGGCTGGTCCCTGAAGTCCTCAGGGTATGAGATGGTTCATATGGCACTAACATGTCAGAGATGTACTTTGGTTCTAGACCATGGAGAGACACAAGCACAGCTGTTCTCTGAGCCACAGGAAGCCAGTGCAGAGACCTGAGCACAGGAGTTACTGTATGTGCTCATTCTTCCTGGTTCTAGTCAGGACCCAAGCAGTTCTGGATGTATTGCAACTGTCTTACCACTCATTTGGAAAGGTCAGTGAGCAGGCCGTTAAATGTTATTGATTTGATGTGGCTGTTAAAAAGTTCAAATCTGAAGCGTGATTTTACCTTCAAAAAGACCAGTTCTAACATGTGATAAAGAGTGTCTCTGTCCTCAATCACCCCTGTGAAGCAGACAGTGCCTTTTACTGGTGAGCCTTCACAGAAGACCACAAGGTTAACCTCCCCATTTGTGAATGAATACAGACCAAATTAATGGCTCTTTGATGGGCAGCACTAGAGCTGCAAGAACCACAACCACAAGTGAGGTCTTCAGTCCTACCTCGATATACTGTTTGAAATTACACTTTTTCAATTTGTGGGTTAAGTATTTTGTGAGTAAACAGGATTGCAAATTATAAAAAAAAAACAAACAAAAAAAACAAAAAAAAAACAACAACAATAAAACAATGTTATTATATTAAGAAATTTGACTTCCAGTCTTTATTGGATAGGCCAGTAAGCAGAATGAAATGAGGGTGTAGAGTAGTGAGGCATTCAGAAAATCACAACTGGTAAGTGATTTATGACGCTGTTAAGGCTGCAAAAGTAAAAAGGACTTTTTTCTCCTTATTGTAATGATATGTACAATTTGATTGGACATTCTCAGTTACGCTATGAGCTAGATCAGGGGTGCCCAATACGTCAATCGCGATCTACCGGTCGATCGATTGCAAATTATAAAAAACAAACAAACAAAAAAACAATAAAACAATGTTATTATATTGAGAAATTTGACTTCCAGTCTTTATTGGATACTCCAGTAAGCAGAATGAAATGAGAGTGTAGAGTAGTGAGGGACATTCAGAAGATCACGACTGGTAAATGATTTATGACGTTGTTAAGGCTGCAAAAGTAAAAAGGACTTTTTTCTCCTTATTGTCATGATATGTACAATTTGATTGGACATTCTCAGTTACGCTATGAGCTAGATTAGGGGTGCCCAATAGGTTGATCACGATCTACCGGTTGATCGCAAAGGTAGTACGAGTAGATTGCGAGACATTCCCCAAAAAGTAGACGCCAGGCGTTTGTACATGCATGCGTCTACAAACGCGCCAAATGTGGCCAAACAAAATCAAGCTATCGCATTATCTAGTTAGCTCCAATGTATTTTTTCTATCTAAACTTAATAAATTATATAAAATGAGTGCGGAAGCTGGACCAAGTAAGAAGCCAAAAATCTACCACTTTCACACGGAATGGGAGGAGGACTATTTTTTCACAATGTCATATTCGAAGTGCGTTTGCCTCATTTGCCAGTGTACTGTCACTATTCCAAAGAAAGGAAATGTGGAGCGCCATTTTCGGACTGTTCACAAAAGCTATGACACTAACTTTCCTCCAAAAAGTGAGCTGAGAAAGAGAAAGGTGAAGGATCTAAAATCCCAGTTGTCCGGACAGCAGTTATTGTTTACATATCCGACCACGAAAGCAAAGCCAGCCACTGAGGCATCATTTCGGGTGAGCCACTTAATTGTTAAGCACAAGAAGTCCTTCCAAGACGGAGAGATGATAAAAGAGGCATTCGTTGAAGCAGCTAACGCGTTGTTTCGAGACTTTAAAAACAAACCAGAAATATTATCTTCAATTAAAGCTCTCCAGCTATCAAGAAGTACAGTTACACGGCGCAGTGAGGCTATGGCCGAGGATTTGATCCAGCATCTTTGGAAGGATATCGCGGCCTGCGAGTGTTTTTCACTGCAACTGGACGAGTCTACAGATGTGAGTGACACAGCCCAGCGTTATGCGCAAAAATGCTCAACATGAGAGAGATAATGGACGTAACAACGAAGATTGCCTGTTCTATTCACACTAGATCGCTCCAAAAACGGCTATTCTGCGCACATCTGGACAAGGCTGACTGCAACCACTCGGAGTTGTTGCTACACACTGACGTGAGATGGCTTAGTCGAGGGAAATTCCTGCAAAGATATCGAGAGCTCTGTCCGGAGATTAAGGAGTTTTTCCGTGTTGCTAAACATGCGGAATACACGCAACTAAATGATGACCAGTGGCTGCTAGACTTAGCATTTTTAACCGCTCTTACCAACATGTTGAATGACCTTAATGTCGAGTTACAAGGAAAAGACAAAACTGTGAGTAATATGATCAGCTCAGTTAATGCTTTCAAACGGAAAATGCAGCATCTATTGTCAAAGATGAAGCACCATGATTTGGGAAACTTCCAGAACCTCGCGTCAGAGTTGGAGACGCAGGGCAGGGCGTGCGTGCAACTTGACAGTGCACGCTACACAGAGCAGATTGAGAACTGTCTGTCGGAGTTTGACAAACGCTTTCAAGACTTTGTTTTATTGGAGCCAATCGCTACATTCATGTGTTTCCCTTTTCGGGAAGATGCTGATGTTTTTTCACTGTCAACAAAAATTGCATCACTTTTTCACCTGAACTCTTCTGGAGTGGAGGAGGAGATTCTGACACTACAAGCTGACATTCAGCTTAAGTCCAGGGCTCATGGACAGTTCTGGAACTTACTCACAGAGGAAAAGTACCCCAACATGAGGAAGTGCGCATCCTCCTTATTTGTGCGAGTCAGCCTTTTCTCACATGAAGATTATTAAGTCCAAATACCGTTCCACATTGACTGATGATCATTTGGAAGTGTGTCTGAGGTTGGCTATCAGCAGCTATTCTCCGGACTATGGATCCCTGGCTGATTCCATTCAGTGCCAGTCATCAGAGTGACAAAAATGTAAGTGTCATTGTTCAGTATAAAAAATATAATTAAATATGTTTAACATTTTTTATAGAAGGTGGTAGATCTTTTTGACTTGGTCACTTTATAAGTAGATCCCATGCTGAAAAAGTGTGGGCACCCCTGAGCTAGATAGATGACGCATGCGTATACGGAAGCCCAGTTGTTGGAACATGTAGATTGAAATGCTTTACTGAGTGTACGTCTGTAATATGAGTGCAACAAGTTAATAGATAAAGCTCATTCTCTGCAAGTAGTGGTGTGTTTATTGAAGAAGATGGACTTGCAGAGAAACTTCAACCCTAAGAGTGGATTGAAGAGGATTGACCGTCAATGTTCGATGCTAGTGCGTTGAGAACCTAGTAAGCTAAGTCAACCCGGAGATTGTTAACCTGTTTTCCATGGGAGAAAAAAGAGCATAAAAAAAATTTATCAAAGATACAAGCATTACAACCACCACCCAGTCTACAGCTGACAGGTAATGTGGCTGAGAATTGGAGAAAGTTTAAGCAACGTTTCCAGTTGTACTTATCAGCTATTTGTGTGACGACAAGACTGCTAAAGTGAAGGCATCAGTGTGTGTATAACAACTTTCAGTTTCAAACACAAGATGACAAAATGAAGTTGGATAAAATACTTGAGAAGTTTCAGGAATAATGTATTCTGAAAAGAAACTCTTGACATGTGTTCAGAAAACAGTAGACCAGTACATCACCGAACTGAGAAGCAGAAGCAAGACGTGTGAATTTGGAGGACTAACAGATTCAATGATAAAGGACAGACTTGTTTGTGGAATTCCAGATAATAGTCTATGTGAAAGGCTACTGAGAGGAGAAAATATGGACCTAGAAAACAGTTAACATGTGCCGAACAGCAGATACAGTGAGAACGCAAGCAAAAGAACTAGTCAGTGAGAGTTGCAACATTGATGCAATGAGAAGAGAAGAACGAAGAGCAGTTAGGAAGAAAAGCAGCGCTCCCGACGTCAAGAGCAAAACAAAACCAGCGCACAGAGACGTGCAAGGAACGCCATGCAGTCAATGTGGCACGCAGCATCCTCCCAGAAAATACCCCGCATACGGTAAAGTGTGCAACAATTGCAATAAAAAGAACCTTGCAACCTGCAAGACAGTGCAAGAGTCAGGCACTGCTGGAAGAGTACAAGGTTCTGTTTCAGGGTCTAGGCTGTCTTCCTAGACCCTGAAACAGAACCTTGCACTGGAGTGGCACTGTCCCACTGCCACTCCAGTGGGACAGTGCCACTGGAGTGGCAGACCGGGGTGGTGGTCCCTCTGTATAAGAAGGGGGACCGGAGGGTGTGTTCCAATTACAGGGGAATCACACTCCTCAGCCTTCCCGATAAGGTCTACTCCAGGGTACTGGAGAGGAGAATCCGACCGATAGTCGAACCTTGGATTCAGGAGGAGCAGTGTGGTTTTCGTCCCGGTTGTGGAACACTGGACCAGCTTTATACTCTCCATCGGGTCCATCGGAATTTCTAGGCGCAGCCAGGGGCCGGAGGAGGTCTGGTTCGGGAACCACAGGATTTCATCTCTGCTGTTTGCGGATGATGTTGTCCTGATGGCTTCATCGAGCCAGGACCTGCAGCAGGCACTGGGGCGGTTTGCAGCCGAGTGTGAAGTGGCTGGGATGAGAATCAACTCCTCTAAATCCGAGGCCATGGTTCTCGACCGGAAAAAGGTGGTTTGCCCTCTCCGGGTGGGTGGTGAGTCTCTGCCCCAAGTGGAGGAGTTCAAGTATCTCGGGGTCTTGTTCACGAGTGAGGGAAAGATGGAGCGTGAGATTGACAGGTGGATCGGTGCAGCGTCTGCAGTGATGCGGTCGCTCTATCGGTCCGTTGTGGTGAAGAAGGAGCTGAGCTGGAAGGCGAAGCTCTCGATTTTACCGGTCAATCTACGTTCCTACCCTCACCTATGGTCATGAGCTCTGGGTAATGACCGAAAGGACAAGATCGCGGATACAAGTGGCTGAAATGGGTTTCCTCCGCAGAGTGGCTGGGCACGCTCTTAGGGATAGGGTGAGGAGCTCAGTCACACGGGAGGAGCTTGGAGTAGAGCCGCTGCTTCTACACGTTGAGAGGAGCCAGCTGAGGTGGCTCGGGCATCTGCTCAGGATGCCTCCTGGACGCCTCCAGGGAGGTATTCGGGGCATGTCCCACCGGGAGGAGGCCCCGGGGAAGACCCAGGACACGCTGGAGGGACTATGTCTCTCGGCTGGCCTGGGAATGCCTTGGGATCCCACCGGAGGAGCTGGAGGATGTGTCTGGGGTGAGGGAAGTTTGGGAGTCCCTGCTTAGACTGCTGCCCCCGCGACTCGGCTCCGGATAAGCGGAAGAAAATGGATGGATGGATGGATGGATGGGCTGTCTTCCTGGAGAGCATACCATCCAAATCGACAAGAAGGTGCCACCAGTCATCAATCCATGCCAAAAAGTGCCATTTGTTCTTCAAAAACCCTTGAAAAAAGAATTGAACAAGATGGAAAGACTGAGCGTGATTGAGAGAATCAATGAACCAACCAACTGGGTAAGTTCTCTGGTCATTGTGAATAAAAAGAAGGGCAAGCCTAGTCTGTATGGGCCCAAGAAATGTGAACAGAGCCATAAAACAAGAACAACAGCCACTAGAGAGGAGATAATGTCACAGTTCGCCAACACAAAGTAAGTGCCTGGAAGATGTTGACATGTCAATGGATGACATAATTTTACAGGGAAGTACGAAAACTGAACATAACAAGTGGCTGACAAGTGTCTTAGAAGCGACAAGGAAAGCAAACTTAAAACTGAACAAAGAGAAATGCCAGCTGGGTGTGAAAGAACTGACATTTGTTGGTGTTGTAACGCTCGGGACAAGGGGGGACCAAAGATACAGGACTCGGGGGAAGGTTTACAGTGTTTATTTACAAAAGTGAAAACAGAGTGAACAATGATCAAAAGGTGAGTCGGGAACAGGACGTGGGTCGTGGTCCATGGAGCAAGACGCGTGGAGCGGAGTCTGAGGCAGAACAAACTACCGGCAAAGTTGAGCTGGGTCTGAGGCAGGAGAGCAGAGCAGGTCCAGGGAGCCGGATCTGGTGGCGGGTAGAATGTCTAATGAACAAGAGTGAAAAACAAGACAGGGAACAACAAGAACAGAGCCAAGCGAAATACCACTCAGGTACATGGACAATCTGGCGCCGAGTGTCAGGTCCTGGCTCCTCTTATTCTCCCCAGGTGTGGCTGATTGGGAATTAGCTCCAGGTGTGCACGGGAGGAGCAGCTCTACGCCCCAGCTCCAGACTCAGACACGTGACCAGGCAGGAAAAATTGGCACAAAAAACTGACAGACAAACCAGGATCATGACAGTTGGAGACATTGTGAGCAGTGAGGGTGAGCAGGAACCCAGAAAGGTACCGGTGATTGAAAACATGCCAAGACCGCAATGCAAGAAGGACATACAGTGGTTTAACAGAATGATAAACTACATGGGAAAGTTCATACCCAATCTTTCTGAATGCATGGCACCACTGAGACAACTAACAGAAAATAGAAGGGGAATGGAGTCATGAATATGAAAATTTATGGAAAGACCTGAAGACACAGCTTACACTTGAACTGGTACTGAGATTCTATGATCCAGCCTAGCCCATCAAGATCTCCTCCGATGCATCACAGATTGGACTAGGAGCTATTCTTCTACAGCTGTTTGATGAATGACAGCCAATTGCATATGCATTACACTCAATGACTGACGCGGAGACGCGTTATGCACAAATCGAAAAAGAGCTGCTGAGTATAATATACACCTTCGTATCAGGACAGGAAACTAGTGTGGAAACTAATCATAAACCTTTGACTGCATTGTTTCAAAAGCCACTCAATGACTGTCCACTGAGAATCCAAAGAATGATGATTCGCCTGCAACTCTAGCCCTTGTATTATGTTGATAAAAAAAAATTACTTTGATTATGTTGCGGGTCATTTTGACTCGTACAGTGTAAATCCATGCAAAACAGTAAAAAAAAAACAAAAAAAAAAACAAAACAAAAAAAAACAGGTTAAAGCAATAACATCTTTATTTTAGATTATATGAACATTTAGAAAAGAGACAAACAATAACTTTTTAATTTCAACAGAACTATTTAAGAACAATTTAAAGTGTTCCCTCCTCACACTTTTTTTTGTTTGTTATTCGACTTGCTCCATTTTCAATGTTCAACATTTTCCATCCATCCATCCATCCATTACTGTCATCTCGGGAGGGACAGACCTAGCATCTTTTCCGTTTCTTCACACCTGTATCCAATGGATTTTGCAGATTGGTTGGGTGACGTGAGCTTGACTTTTTCAATGACAGCTGCAGCTGCTGGGGTTTTGAGTGGCCCGACTCTGCATCCTTGGAGTGACAAGTGCTTTGCCAAGTTGTTCCAGGAAAAGCCGACGTCGAAACAATTTGCCGGCATTCCCTTGTTGGTTGATTTCAGTCCACATAACATAGGCATTGTACGCAGACACGTCCACAATGTTGAAGAAAATCACCAAGGGCCAACGAGCAGTCTTGCGCTGGCAGCTGTATGTTGCTATAACTTTGTCCAGATTATCACCTCCCCCTTTGGTGGAATTGTAGTCCATGATCATTTGTGGCTTCCTGTCTTCTCTTGCGCTGAGAGCTGCATCAGAGTGCATTGTGCTCATTACAAGAACATTCTTGTTTCTCTTTGGGCAGTATGAAACAACTGTTGCTTTCTCACTGAAAGCAAATGTTGAGGAATGCAGAGGTCTGCCCTGCACCTTCAAAATGTCCTTGGGAAGTTCTGGCTTGTTTCTTCTGACTGTTCCCAACATAGTCCGCTTCCTCTTCTGAAGTTCATCTCCAAGGTGGTAGGATGTAAAGAAGTTGTCACATGTGATATTGTGACCTTGCAGCCCTTCACTCATCTCCAGCACAACACACATTCCCCTGATTCTTCTCAGGTGCTTCTCCAGGTAGCTTTCCTGTGTATACTTGCATATTTCATGCATAGCTAGATGCCATACTTGGCGGGTTTGTTAGGCATGTACTGTCGAAAAGGACAGAGCCCCCTGAATGAAACAAGGTGCTCATCAATGGTAGCATGGGGACCAGGATTGTACATCAAAGGCAGAATTTCAACCCATTTATCCCATACATCTCTGATCACAGCTAATTTGTCTCTTTCACGTCGACCAGCTCTGGTGTTGCGGTTGTCAAATAGGATCACACGAGATATCATGTGGAATGTCTCCAGAGACATTGCGGCTCGAAAGATTGGCCTTCCATTTTCTTCATTCCACAGACTTGCAGTTGTTTCTCCTTTTGACCTGTACACTCCAGCTGATACCAGAATTCCAATGTAAGCATGAAATTCAGTCTGATCCAATGGCTTCCCTTTCCCTTGAAATACCTCCAAATTGGTCATGTCCAGTATTATCTTCTCTATTGGTGGGGATATAAAGAGCTGAAATGCTGATTTAATATCATCAACTTGTGTGACAGCAAATCTTGTGGGACCGGGAGTCATGTTGATGACAGTGAAAGATGACCATCTACCTCGACTTTGGTGGGGTGATGTTGACCATTTTATCTTACCATTTTTAGATGCCCATGTATCCTCTGTGGATGATGATTGCTGCATTCCTTGGTCTTCATCTGATGGAGAGACAATGGCAGACTCGTCCTTAGAGCACTCTTCATCAGAGGAAAATTGACAATCTGAATCATCAATAACATTGTCCTCAGTCTCTGAAAGATCCTCTGCCTCTGAAATCTCTTCCTCTGCATCGCCATCCCAGTTCAATATCTGTGCCAAAGTTTCTTGAACTGTAAAACTTCTGGAGCTCATTTTTCGTGTGTTTGCCAAGAAATTAAATGAGAACAGAGACGGTGAGTGGCAAGGACAAGGGCAAGAAAGTTCTGCCTCTACTTGCACCTGGGTCTCAGGGCAATCTAAACAAAGTACATCAAAGAAGAGATCATCGAAGAGATGTTTATTTTGGATCTGAACAGCTATTTACCCACATTAAAGTGTCTGGGTCAAAATGACCCACAACATCATCTTTGTATACAAACTTTGCACAGACATTGTACGACACATCAGAGAGTCTAGATTTTACACACAAGTTCATGACCCAAGATGAGAAAAAGTTACAAAATTGTAGGAAGAAAAAGAATGGATAACCAGTACGTTGGTCAAAACAAAAAATTAAATGGGTGAAATTGACCCATAACATAATACAAAGGCTAGTCTTTGACAGTGACGTATACACTAGGGAAGCTGATGTACACAGCAGACACCTTGTCAAGAGTAGTTGACCCAAAGGAACCAGTGAGCAGTAACATAAATAATGATGTGAATGCTTATATGAACATGATCACAAGTGCCGTACCTGTTTTTGATGTCAAGATGGATCTGATAAAGACAGAGACAAAGATCAAACTTTGAAAAAACTGTGTTAATTCATCACAGCTGGATGGCCCAACACAAAGCAGAATTGTTCACCAGATGTCACAGAATATTGGAATTGCAGAGCAGAGTTGTCTGTAGTCGACGGCATCATCTACAAGGGCAGTAAGATCGTCATTCCAAAGAGTCTAAGACATAACATGCTCAAGAAGATTCATGCAGGGCATCTTGGAATTGAAAAATGTAGAAAAAGAGCTTGCAAGGTGGCGTACTGGCCGTGGATATATCAAGATATAACAAACAAAGTGTCTGATTGCTCAACATGCCTGAGATACAATACAGCTGAACAACTCAAGCACACAACATCGAATCTCATCTATCTAAGGTTCCAGCAAAGGGGAGGGGGGCATCCCGTCCCCACGCGTTGAGCCGACCAGGTGAACCAGTTTTTTCCAACGCTGGCGGTCTAGGGCCAGCTGCTCTGCGTCCTCTATGGTGACTCCAAGTTGTTGGAGGTCGCCCGCAATGACGTCAAGCCATCGGGTGCGGGGCTTGCCTCGTGGTCGTTTCCAGCCTGCCACCTTTGGGTCAAACTGGAGGATGGCTCTCGTGGGATGGTCAGCAGGAAGGCGGAGGACATGGCCAAACCAGCGGGTGCGGCATTGCGCAGCCAGGCAGGATGCTCTGGGCTGGAGTGTGCGAGCTCTGAGCCCCTGGTTGGAAACTCGCTGGGGCCACCTGATATTTTCGATGGTGTGGAGAGCTCTACTATCAAAGCTGTCTACTTTGGCAGCCAGAGTCTTGTTCAGGGGCCATGTCTCCGAACCATACAGCAGGATGGAAAGTACGGTGGAATTATATATCCGGAGCTTTGTCGTGCGTGAGATGGCTTCCAGAGGGACTTCTAAGCTGATGCTGCCCTTTAGGTCCCCGTTGTCTGTCACTATGGACCCCAGGTACACAAAGCAGTTCACAGGCTCTACAATGTCATTGCCAAGCTGCAGGGGGGTGGATCTGGCCCATCACCGACATGTATAAATTTGGTCTTAGCCCAGCTCACTTGGAGGCCAAGCTTCCCTGCCTCTTCACTGTATATGCCCAGAGCGTCTCTCAGCTGGCTGTAGGATGTGCTGAGCAGAATGGTGTTGTCGGCGTACTCCAGGTCGGTCAGGTGGTAATCGCCAAAGGACACTCCGGGGACCCGCTCACAGACCTTGAGCATCAGGTGGTCAATGATGCAGTTGAAGAGGTCGGGAGCAGCCACGCAGCCCTGATGGACGCCACTGGAGATGGAAAACCAGTCAGGGTCTCTGCCGTTAATGCGGACACAGCTCTGTGCATTGCTATAAAGCAACTTGAGTAGGGCCCTCCCCGAACCGCCACCTTAACGTGGTGGAGGGGTTTGAGCACCCGAATGATCCTGGGAGCTATGTTGTCGGGGGCTTCATGCCCCTGGTAGGGTCACCCATGGCAAACAGGTCCTCGGAGACGGGTCTGACTAAGAGCGGTTCAGAAGCCCTTCATGAAGAAAAATACAACAAGGCAGTTTACGTCGCCCGGACTGGCGTTACCGGGGCCCCACCCTGGAGCCAGGCCTGGGGTGGGTGCTCGGCAGCGAGCGCCTGGTGGCCGGGCCTTTCCCCACGGGGCCCGGTCGGGCCCAGCCCGAAGAAACGACGTGGGGCCATCCTCCCGTGGACCCACCACCTGCGGGAGGAGCCATGAGGGGCGGGTGCGGAGAGATCCGGGTAGCAGTCGAAGGCGGGGACCTCGACGACCGGATCTCCGGACATGGAGACTAGCTCTGGGGACATGGAATGTCACCTCGCTGGGGGGGAAGGAGCCTGAGCTTGTGCGGGAGGTTGAGCATTACCGGCTAGATATAGTCGGCCTCACCTCCACGCACAGCTTGGGCTCTGGAACCCATCTTCTTGAGAGGGGTTGGACTCTCCATTTCTCTGGCGTTGCCCGCGGGGAGCGGCGGCGAGCTGGTGTGGGCTTGCTCATTGCCCCACAGCTCAGCCACTGCGTGTTGGGGTTCACTCCGGTGAACGAGAGGGTCGCGTCCCTGCGCCTTCGGGTCGGGGACAGGTCTCTCACTGTTGTGTCGGCCTACGGGCCAAACAGCAGTGCAGAGTACCCGGCCTTCTTGGAGTCCCTGGGAGGGGTACTAGACAGTGCACCAACCGGGGACTCCGTTGTTCTCCTGGGGGACTTCAACGCCCATGTGGGTAACGACAGTGACACTTGGAGGGGCGTGATTGGGAGGAACGGCCTCCCCGATCTGAACCCGAGCGGTGTTTTGTTATTGGACTTCTGTGCTAGTCACAGCTTGTCCATAACAAACACCATGTTCGAGCACAAGGGTGTCCATCGGTGCACATGGCACCAGGACACTCTAGGTCGGAGGTCGATGATCGACTTTGTTGTCGTGTCATCTGACCTCCGACCGCGTGTCTTGGACACTCGGGTGAAGAGAGGGGCTGAGCTGTCAACTGATCACCACCTGGTGGTGAGTTGGATCCGCTGGCGGAGGAGGAAGCCGGACAGACCTGGCAGACCCAAGCGTATTGTGAGGGTCTGCTGGGAACGTCTGGCGGAGCCCTCTGTCAGGGGGGTCTCAACTCCCGCCTCCGGGAGAGCTTCTCCCTGATCCCGGGGGAGGTTGGAGACATGGACTCCGAGTGGGCCATGTTCTCCACCTCTATTGTTGATGCGGCTGCTCGTAGCTGTGGTCGTAAGGTCTGTGGTGCTTGTCGCGGCGGCAATCCCCGAACCCGGTGGTGGACACCGGAAGTAAGGGATGCCGTCAAGCTGAAGAAGGAGTCCTATCGAGCCTTGTTGGCTCGTGGGACTCCTGAGGCAGCTGATGAGTACCGGCAGGCCAAGCGTGCCGCGGCTCGGGCAGTCACAGAGGCAAAAACTCGGGGTTGGGAGGAGTTCGGGGAGGCCATGGAGGAGGACTATCGGACGGCCTCAAAGAGATTCTGGCAAACCGTCCGACGCCTCAGGAGGGGAAAGCAGTGCTTCACCAACACTGTTTACAGTGCGGATGGAGAGCTGCTGACCTCGACTGGGGATGTTGTCGGGCGGTGGAAGGAATACTTTGAGGATCTCCTCAATCCCACTGTCACGTCTTCCGAGGAGGAAGCAGAAACTGGGGACCCAGAGGCGGACTCGTCCATCACCCTGGCTGAAGTCACTGAGGTGGTTGGCAAGCTCCTCGGTGGCAAGGCTCCGGGGGTGGATGAGATCCGTCCTGAGTACCTCAAGTCTCTGGATGTTGTGGGACTGTCTTGGCTGACACGTCTCTGCAACATCGCGTGGCGGTCGGGGACAGTACCTGTGGAATGGCAGACCGGGGTGGTGGTCCCTCTGTATAAAAAGGGGGACCGGAGGGTGTGTTCCAATTACAGGGGAATCACACTCCTCAGCCTTCCCGGTAAGGTCTATTCCAGGGTGCTGGAGAGGAGAATCCGACCGATAGTCGAACCTCGGATTCAGGAAGAGCAGTGTGGTTTTCGTCCTGGTCGTGGAACACTGGACCAGCTCTATACTCTCCATCGGGTCCTCGAGGGCTCATGGGAGTATGCCCAACCAGTCCACATGTGTTTTGTGGATCTGGAGAAGGCATTCGACCGTGTCCCTCGTGGTGTCCTTTGGGGGGTGCTCTGGGAGTATGGGGTCCGGGGCTCTTTGCTAAGGGCTGTCCGGTCCCTGTATGACCGGAGCAGGAGCTGTGTTCGCATTGCCGGCAGTAAGTCAGACCTGTTCCCAGTGCATGTTGGACTCCGCCAGGGCTGCCCTTTGTCACCGGTTCTGTTCATTATATTTATGGACAGAATTTCTAGGCGCAGTCAGGGGCCGGAGGGGGCCTGGTTTGGGAACCACAGGATTTCATCTCTGCTGTTTGCAGATGATGTTGTCCTGATGGCTTCTTCGAGCCAGGACCTGCAGCAGGCACTGGGGCGGTTTGCAGCCGAGTGTGAAGCGGCTGGGATGAGAATCAGCTCCTCCAAATCCGAGGCCATGGTTCTCGACCGGAAAAAGGTGGTTTGCTCCCTCCGGGTGGGTGGTGAGTCTCTGCCCCAAGTGGAGGAGTTCAAGTATCTCGGGGTCTTGTTCACGAGTGAGGGAAGGATGGAGCGTGAGATTGACAGGCGGATCGGTGCAGCGTCTGCAGTGATGCGGTCGCTGTATCGGTCCGTTGTGGTAAAGAAGGAGCTGAGCCGGAAGGCGAAGCTCTCGATTTACCGGTCAATCTACGTTCCTACCCTCACCTATGGTCATGAGCTTTGGGTAATGACCGAAAGGACAAGATCGCGGATACAAGCGGCTGAAATGGGCTTCCTCCGCAGAGTGGCCGGGCGCACCCTTAGGGATAGGGTGAGGAGCTCGGTCACACGGGAGGAGCTCGGAGTAGAGCCGCTGCTCCTACACGTTGAGAGGAACCAGCTGAGGTGGCTCGGGCATCTGCTCAGGATGCCTCCTGGACGCCTCCCTAGGGAGGTGTTCTGGGCATGTCCCACCGGGAGGAGGCCCCGGGGAAGACCCAGGACACGCTGGAGGGACTATGTCTCTCGGCTGGCCTGGGAACGCCTTGGGGTCCCACCGGAGGAGCTGGAGGACGTGTCCGGGGTGAGGGAAGTCTGGGAGTCCCTGCTTAGACTGCTGCCCCCGCGACCCGGCCCCGGATAAGCGGAAGAAAATGGATGGATGGATGGAGTAGGGCAACGATCTTGGGTGGTGCTCCAAGGGCCTGTAGGATACTCCACAGTGAAACATGGCAGACGGTGTCGAAGGCAGCCTTCAGGTCTATGAACCCGATTTAGAGGTGTCGGTCTTTACGGAATTCATAGGTCTTCTCTATCAGCAAACGAACGGCGGAGATGTGGTCAGTTGTGGAGCGATTAGGCATGAAGTCAGTCTGCTGGGGACGGCGACTGCTTCTGATGGCTGGGAGAGCACGGGTGAGCAAGATCCTGGTAAAGAGCTTGCCGGGGATGGACAGAAGGGTAATGCCTCTGTGGTTGCAGCAGTCTAGCCTGTCACCCTTGCGCTTCCAGAAGGGTAGGATAACCCCTCTGGTCCAGTCACTGGGAATGGACCATAATCGAATGGACTAGTGAAAAAATCAGTTCAGACCGTGAAATGGCTGCTGGACAAAGCCAAGGACAATAGAAGAGACTACTACCAGAGCTTGCTTGTGTGCTGCACGACACCACTGGAGTGTGGTATATCACCTGCAAGACTCCTCATGGGACGCAAACTAAGATCAAACCTGCCTATTCAGGAAAATCTACTGAAAACAAAGGAGGGAAGAAAGGTAAAGACGTACAAAGAACAACAAAAAGCAAAACAGAAGTTCTACTACGACAGGGGAACACAGAACTTACCTGAACTACATACTGGCGACAAGGTGAGACTTAAAGGCAAAACCAACACATGGACACAGAAAGCAACTGTCCTGAATGAAATTCAACCAAGATCATACAACATTCAGACTGAAGATGGTGCTGTGTTGAGAAGGAATCGCCATTACATCTTGGGGCCAGCCAAAGCAGATCAGCAGTCTGATGAAGCTGCAGAGCAACATCAGGACCCGGAGAATCCATCATCCGAGGCAGCAGTTCCTGTTCAAGAACAACCCCTCAGGAGATCCTCATGAAACATAAAACTACCTGAAAGACTTATTGAACAGATTTAGAAGAGTTGTTGTCAGGATGTGGTAATCTTTTGAGAAATGTAGCTTAACTTTGTTTAATGGATTTAAATAAGTAAATTACAAAAGAGTAACTGTAAGGTTAAAGTAAGTTCATAAAGTTAAAACGTGTGTGAGCTATCATTATGAATCTATAATACTTTTACTAAAAGAAGGGAGATGATGATATGTAATGATATGTACAATTTGATTGGACATTCTCAGTTATGCTATGAGTTAGAGAAGATTGCGCATACGTATACGGAAGCTCAGTTGTTGGAACATGTAGATTTATGCTTTAATAAATAAAGACGTACATTCAATGCTTTATTGAATGTACGTCTGTAATATGAGTGCAACAAGTTAATAGATAAAGCTTGTGCTCTGCAAATACTGGTGTACACAACATAAATAAAACACTTATCTTTGTGGTTGTCAGTATCAAGTATTCAGTCTATTTTTATTATCAACATTTTTGCATCGTACAACAATAGATGCCATAGCAAAATGTACTATGACCATGCATATCAGTATACTTTTATAAATCAAATTAAACTGAACGCTGTTTTTAGTAACTATTGCTTATAAAAAATTGTTTCAGACAATTAGTGTATCTATGTAATGACAATAAATCATGCTTTTATCTTTCCAACACAATATCTGAGGTGATGAGGTGTGAAATTTACAAAGCAGTGTCCATAATCTTATCTAAGCAGGTGTTATGTACAGCCGGATATCATAGTTTTAAAACAAACTTAATAAGTGTCCAGATCTATCACTGTTTATAATGAGGAACACATCACAGACAAATAATTATTTTACAGCTTGTTTTACAACCGCTGATTTCCCCCTGAGCCCTGCGGTGTGGTTAAGTGGTGAGCTCTTCTGGGGAGTATACAAGCAAGCAGAAGCAATAATCACCAAAGCTCTAAATCATACAAGTGTCCAATATATTAACACTAACAGACCGCTATACAGGTTGAGCTTATTCAGCCAGGACTACAGGAATATGAGAATTTGAAGCTTTTTTGTGTCGTCATATTCGCCAAGTGCCACCAACATCTTTTGCTAATTCATTCATTCAATGCTCACAATAATCACAATATTACCTGTTCCAAATTGTGTCACATCAAGAGCGCAGTTTTGTCTGATATGTTGTGTGATAATGCATGGTAGTATTTCATCATCATTCCATTGTGGGTTGTTTCTTTGAATTTTTATCCATGTTTGAATGTAATGATTTTTTTTTTATTTTTTATTTTTTATTTAAGGTATGTAAATGTAAAACATCAATTTTAAAGTAATTCACCGCTGTAATGTTCATCTTTTTTTATAAGGTGGAGTCTTTAATATAAGCCCTTTTGGATTTTTTTGACTCTTTCTGCACCTACTTTTTATATACTGTACCCTTTTTATTGTCATATGTGATATAAGTGCAAATAAATAAATGAGTTCAAAGGTGGGTCTGAATCAACTTACCTTGATACCATTTGCTTTTGATTGATTCTTGCTGTTCTTTTTCCTGTCCTGTAGACTGTTTGACATCAACGTGTTGAAGGACTGTGTTTTACCATATGACATCACAAGGTGGAACAGAGTGTTTTCTTTTTGAGTGAAGAACTCAGCATAAATATACAGGGTTTGTGTGTTAAACATGTGTGAATGAAACAAAACACAACACTGGGTATGTTTGTGTTCAGGAAACAATATGTGTAATATGGGCTCATTAAATGTTTATTCATATGTGCTGTCCCTTTACAAATAAATACAATAAGAAATAATTATAATGAATAATTCAAAGGTAAATAAATAGAAAAATAAATAAGTCAGATGCCCTTCCTGATGCATTCTTCAGTCCATTCCATACTATAACTGGCACTTTTTACATCCACCATGGTCACAGCTTCTTTCGTCAAAGACATGAGATCAATCTAACCACTTTAATAAGTTAGTTATCATTACAAAAATCCGAAGTCCCAGTTCAGCTGCACTGAAAAACATAAATAGAGCCATGATGAGTTAGTTAAAGTTTAGTGATTCCTGCTTGGTGGTTGAACAGGTGCTAATGTGTTTGCTCTTGAGGTGGAATCACTAGATTTTCCCAGGAACGATACTCTGTCTTATCTGTCCAGACTAAACTGGCAGGAAATCACCAGAATATCTCTCACCCTGCCCTATCAAAAGTTACAAATGCCTTTTATTTAAGTATTTTTATTGCATGCGTCTTGTAAATGTTTTGACAACATTTGACAGTTCTAAATGTGAAACTGTATGCCATTATTACCTAGCAGAGGTAGAAGACGTTTTGTCATGATTTTATATAGTGATTTGTGAGGAGACATAATGAGTTTATTGGTTGTCACTTTATAGCTGCAGATCACACCATAAGGCTCCGATAACGTGTCATCTGTAGCAAGCTGTAAACTCTGGTAATAAAGATTTGCTCATAAAATGATTAATTTCTTCATATGACTGTAATAAACGTAATAACCATGTATCATGTGTACTTATAATATTTGACTATTGTAGTTCACACTTACCTGGAAGAAGGTTGCGCTGGGGTCATGAGAGAGACAAAGAGAAGGGGAAAACTGTATGCCTATAAGCCTACTTCCTGCAGATGCGGAGCTCATAAACTTAATTTGTGAATTATATTTTGTCTACAGAAATATAGTGTAGATAAATATAGTCTAGACTATTGGACACTTGAAGTGTCCAATAAACAGCAAAAGATTCTTTCAAAATGGAAATAGTATAGCGACTTTCTGGAGTTGGCACATCGCATGCATATTTCCATGGAAACAGAAAGTTAAAATTACTTTGGAACATCCTACACAGAGATAAATAAGATGTATGCCAGACTGTATTGTGGAATTTAATAAAGGAACAACATCTCCATAAAAATAAGCAGGCTAATTAAGGGTCAGATTGATGACGATGTAAGCATGCTTATGTACGTTGTTTTTTTTTTTTTTTTTTTTTTTTCTTTTTTCAGTGCAATAAATACAATCAAAATGAAACAGACAAACAAAGGAGCAAACAAAATAAACATTTTGTTTTAGTCTTTTTTTTTTTTTTTTTTTTTGGTAATCCACTGTGTTATAACAGGTGGCCACACAAATTATTAGCCCATCCATTATTAATGCATGAAAATTGGCTAATTCTTAGTAGTAATTTTTAACCTATGTATTGAAGGTAGTTGTTTTGGCGTGTTTTTCAACGCCTATTTCACCACTTCAATTAGCCTGTAGCCTATCCTTTCACTTACAGTGTGGGCTTTTATAGATTTTACACACGAGAGGCCCTTTGGAATATTAGACTGAACGCCGTTAAATCCTGCCTCTTTCGAGCTCCGGCCAATCACAGCCCAGGAGACATTAAGAGGTGGATGGATGTTTTTAGGCACGGGATTGGAGTGGATCAGAAGAGTGTCGCTTCTTCAGAGGAGATTCGGTTTAACAATAAAGCTCAAATAGAAACTTAACAAAATCCACTTAGAGCGAAGTGGATAAGGCTGTTTCTTCGGTAAAGCTTTAGATTTAGATAGTACGATGACGGCCACGATGGGAAAGTCTAAAAACTTTCGCATTGAGGCGCTTTTGGCACATGACGCAGAGCTCCGAGAGAACAGTGACGGAGGCTCCCCGGAACGGTACAGTATGAGCCCCAGCGGCAGTCCCATGTCCCAGCGGGGCTCAAACACGCCATCTCCGCCCTCCCACCCGCAGAACACCCATCCACTTCAGTCTCGATTCCTGTCAAAACCACCGCACATCAGCCTGCCCCAGTCCGGCCTTAGTCACCTGCCACACGGAAGAATGTTGGGAGCTCATCGGGGGCCCATGTACCCTCTGGCGGCTTTGGGAGGACAGCACCCCGCCTTCTTCTACCACGGATTTTCAGGCCTCATGTACCCGTACGCGGAGCATCTGAAAGGGGCGTCTCTGTCTGGAGGTGCCCCAATGGAGTCGTGGATCAGAGCGGGAATGATGATGCCCAGGCTGGGAGAGTATGGAGGTAAACAGTACATCGTAAACACCATTAAGGTTAACTTACAATAAACCCATAATATGTGAACTGTGAAATTGATTGTCGGTTGCAGATTTAGTGAAAGGGCTGGATAAATTATGTATTTCCAGTTGAATGACACAAAGTACTTGAAGAACCAAGTAACAATGTGTTGTTAACTTATTTCCAATCTGTATGCAACCATCGACTACAGCCAAGAGGTTTAAAGGTGCACTCTGGTGGGGGCTCTGTTTTGTCCCTAGGGATGTTATTACTTTGTCTGTAAAGTTCCACAGTATGGTATTAAACTGATCTGTTTGGCTTTTATTGTAAGTAAACATTCATCTAACTGTGAGTGGGCTTGCTTCTCCACAATTCAGACCTGTAACTTGGCCTTGGTCTATTTAATGCCATACTTTTTAATGGAATACTGTGGAACATTCCAGCTTGAGCAATAACATTTCCAAGCAGGTGGCAGACCCTCCATCAGAGACGTTAAGAGGTTAAATCACAGGCATTTGTTTGCTGAATTACTACTGAGTTCAGTTATGCTTGTGTTATTGAATGCACCGTGACATTGAGATGCTTGAGGACAATTAGCTCATAAAACCAACGTGCGCTGTTTACCGCTTGGTTCCACCTGTAACTGACCAATACTGCCTCATCAATTGATAACATTTATAGTGTTTTCATTAAGGTAATGGACCCATGTGGTGTTTTATGACCCATCTGGAGTAATATCCTCTCACTGTCTGCATACATCATGACTATAAATGTTTACAAGCCCCCACACAACTCACAGGGGCAGAGAGCAACACAACATAATGCATCGTAATAAGAAACATAATCATTGCATTCTTATCATCTTTTCCCCCTTGCTCCAAATGATTTGTACAACACAATAATACTGAATTTAACTTTTTTTTCCCCCTTGTCCCTCAGCCCAGGCACAGGCAGGACTATTGGGAAAATGCAGACGTCCCAGGACAGCCTTCACCAGTCAGCAGCTTCTGGAGTTAGAAAACCAGTTCAAACTAAACAAGTACCTGTCCAGACCCAAACGCTTTGAGGTGGCCACGTCTCTCATGCTCACAGAAACTCAGGTATTAAAAACACACTGCAAAATTATACTTCTAGATATGAACAAAAGAGAAAATAATACAATGGATAGTAAATTTTCCAGTTGACAGATTTAAAGCAGACCTATTATGCAAAATCGACTTTTCAGAGCTTTTAACCATACTATATTTGTTTCCCCTCACTATATGCTCACCCAAAGTTGTTTTTGGAGTGATTCGTGCATGTTTGAGTAACCTTTAATTTCTTATTTTCAAGTCATCTTATTGCCGATTAATCCCCATTTTCATCGCCACCAGCATATGCCCACTGCTCCGTACTTACTTTGTTCTCCAATTTTATTTTCTTAATCAGCGATACGAGCAGATTTGGCAAAGTCACGTAGTCATTGTGGTAAAACTTCCACTACTCCACTACTTGCTAGCGTGATCTGCAACCATCCATCAGAGGTGCTGACTCTTTGTTGTGATGACGTTTATGGCAATGTCAGCTCCCACTGAGCACCGCAGTTTTCTAATACAGAAGTCAGCGGACCTGTTTTTTTTATTAAGTTGTTTTAGATGAATACTGAAATTTAAAAAAATTGCAAATTATAACATAATAATCCACAGGTGTCGTAGATTATATGTATATAGCAGACACAGCACAATAAATCTTCTTTAAAACTAGATGTGTCTACCTACTACTAGCCTCTATGCTCTGCACCTTTGGAAATCTTAGATGTTAATACAATAGTCGTCATACAGAAGTCTATACACCTGCATACATATATGCATAGTGCACAGTTGATATTTGGTAAAGATTATGTGGGTCTACAGTGCCCAGGCTCATATTAGTAGCCGAAACCCCCTAAACGTCTTCAATCAAGTGTAAGTTAAAAGTGTAATGTAAATGTAACTTTTCTCATCCACTACCAGCTTGTTACCAAGCTCCAAGAGATATTGTAGCTTTTCCTGGAATGTTCCATACATTTGACACAGTGCACTTTTAATGTTATTCACTTATACAGTGCTAAAATATCTGTAGTTATGCTTTAATTTCTGCAGGTAAAGATTTGGTTCCAGAATAGACGCATGAAGTGGAAGCGCAGCCGCAAAGCTAAAGAACAACAAGGAAATTCACTGAGTGAAGAGATTCTTTGCTCCAAAAGTCTGGGTGACTACCACAACTCCAGTATTGATGATGATGAGGAGGACATTGATGGAGAGGACGAAGAGGAGAAAGAGGAACTACAAGCACTGAGGGCACCATTCACCAGACACACTCCAGCAAACTACAGCCCTTATTCTGAGGAGGAGGGGGAGGAGAGGAACCCAAGAACAAGAAATGATTTCTTTCCATGATTCACAGCTTGCAATTTGGATATGTTTATGTACTTCAACTGTAGATGCACAAATACTGTCCATACAAAAGAGGATGTTATTGTGTGGGAGACTTTTCACACAACACCAATGAAACATGCAATTATATAAGCTAGTGATGTTGCTGTCAAAAGTTAGAAAAGAGTTTAACCAGTGAGGCTATATTTCACAAGTGCATGAAGTACATTTACAAAAGTACTTGAAAATGGACATTGTAAGGTGAATGTCCATGTTACTTTGTTCTCAGGGCTTCCCCTTTTTACATGCAAATAGGGAGTGTTCAGAAAAAATATGTATGCTCTTAATATGTGCCATGATTTTTTATTATTTTCTTTATTTAATTTGTTATCATAAAATGCATGTTAATTTTATTGTGGAAATTGTTAGGTCTTAATTATTTTGGCATTGATTTTGATGTGTATACAGTTGTCACGTGAATGCTAAATTGCTGTTGTTTTTATATATATATATATATATATATATATATATATATATATATATATATATATATATATATATATATATATATATATATATATATATATATATATATATATATACATACACACACACGCACCCCCCCCCCCCCCCCCCCCACACACACACACACACTTTGAAATGGTAATGTTTGTCTTTGTGGAAATGTATTGTTTAAAATAAAATTCTGTCATGTCTCTCTGTGCCACATTATTTACATACATTATTCAGTTAAAACAGACAGATATGTTGACTGATTCGTTTAAATTTACCTGAAGGTATGAAAATTTACTTAAGTTCTAGGCTACTCTCATGTTTTTCGCGTTGTTCCTATTGTCCCTCGACAAGTGCCGTAATTGCTATGGCAACGCAAACTCGCTCGTCCCCATGGAAGCAGTGTGCTCAAATATTAGTATTTTTAAAGTTTGTTCGGTTATAATTTCCACCAGGTAAACGTTATTACGTGGACATACATAACGACGCAGGTGAGTTAACGAAGTAAACAACGTTAGTGCTAGCATTACGTTTAACCTTTATAACATAGACTGTATGCTAGCTAGCAGCGGACTATTATAAACGCTACAACGCGTTCATTTGTAAAAGCATTATTACCACGCTGTTATCTTCTGTCCCTTCAGCCATGCTAGCAGATACACGGCCCCACCATCGTTTTGATTCTAGTGGCCGACACAGAAGGTCACCATTGCCTGACAGGAATCCTGAAGTAATGCATAACCTCTTTCACAAATATTTTTCTGTATTTTTATTTCATGGAATTCCACACATAATGTTATAATTGTTTGATAATTTGTTGTAGCTTGACTCTGAAAAAGATAACTCAGTGGAGTTTGGGCAGCGACATGCATCCAACCAAAGAAGCAGTTTCTTGGGCTTTGAGATGGAGACAGAGTTGGTCTGGAACAACTGGGACCTAGGGAGAGAGTCCACCAAGACTTTAATAATAAGGAACACACAACCAAAGCTGCAAAGAGTATCATTTAGGTTCAACATTTGTTTTGGCAAATATAGAGCCCAGGATTCTGACAATATAATTTTAATAATATTCAACCAACGGAGATTTTAAAATGGTACATACTAAACCTTAGAGTTCCTTCAAAAGTTTTCTGACTATAGAGTAATAGATGTAGTTACCAGTAGTGGTATAGCAATTTACCGTCTTGTTCCACTGTGCTTTTGTTTACTTTTTTAACGCTGTTTTGACCTATATATCTCCATAAGAGTTTTGCACCGAGGCCACAAACATGGCGGTGTTCCATGGCAACGGACGTTTTTGGTCTTCCATCCCGAGCTCTATAGGCTATAAAAGAATATATAATATAAGAATATATAAAATAATATTACAACAAACAACTCATTGTATTACCCTTACTCCTATACAGGCCACCACTTTCCAAGTATTTTACATCTTTGGCTCGTCAGAAAATTGTTCTCAGTCCAGGAATTTCGTTCTCGATCCCAGTAACGTTTAAACCACTCAATAGGGTAAGGTAATTTATTATATCAACCAACATTTACTCTGTTCAAATTATGTAGCATCTCACTGTATATTTCAATATATGGCTTGTATTGTTATTACAGTGTGACTATGAAGATACCATTGAGTTTCAGGGCAGAAATGACACCTTTCAAGTCCTGCTCAGAGCCCCAGTGCCATGCCATGCCATTGAAGTGCCAGATTCTGTGCTCATGCCACTTTGCGCTGTTCAACAAATCACACAGACCACTTTTATGTTAAAAAATGTCAGGTAAAGAAACCCGTACTAATTACCAGAAGCTTAATGCATTTCATCTGTTTTGCGACGTCTATTAGATAGACAGGGCTGTGCGCTCAAATACATTGTCTTTTCTTTCTTACAGTAAGCTCACCACATTCTTTCATTGGGAGTATTCACAACCATTCATGCTGAGTCCAGAGAAAGGCTATTTAAAGCCAGACCAAGAACTTAATATCAGTGTGGCATTCCACCCTCAAGAAGCTCTGATCCATCAACAACCTGTTTCCTGCAGGTTTGGGACTCAGGCAGACAATTTAGAGGGCTGCTGCGCTGTTCTCCTTCAAGGAATAGGTACCACTAGAAATCACTTAAAGATGTATTCATTAATGAAAAAAAACAACAACAAAAAAAACAACAACAAAACAACCATTGCTTAAAATCAATGTGGAAACAGAAATATCCGATTAATTTGTCACCATTCAAAAGCTAGAATATATTCTTCTGAATTGATAATTGCCATGGCAGTCCAGATTCCTGATTGTCCATCACTCTGAAATGTCATGACTATAGTCTACATGCAAATCATGAGGTGCATTATGTGATGTTTTCTGGTGGACAGTCTGCCATCTGCATATCTCCATGGAGATTTTCCACAGTAATGTATGAGACAAGTAGGTAATGCCACCAGCCCAAGTTAATGGTCACATCAGCGAGGAGCGAGTCCACTCGCAGAAAGAATCTTTTTTCAATGCATTCATGTTTTTCAATGTATTGTTTGAAATAAAAATGCCGGTAATTGAAACAGTTCAGATAAATAACATCTCCGCAGATACAAGCAGGTGAAGAACCCTTCGCTAGAAAAGTTACATAGTGCATCTTTCAGCTTTTCACCATTATTGTTCACAGCTAAGCACCCTTATCTTCAATTCAAAACTCAAACCCATCAAACGGGAAGTGACCATATACCAGTGCTGGATTTTGGTGGTGTTGCAGTTGGACAAACTTTCCATAGCCACTTTGAGATTTATAACCCTTCTCCTGTGAGTATTATGTAGAAATAACAAAGATGCAAAATCTTGTCTTATCATGTCTTATTTAATCTTTCTCTCTTCCAGGTTCCTGTCTGGTTTACTCTTTCCCGATTCCCTGGTGGTATACCCCTGTTGGGCTCTGTTTTTGGGTGTGATTTGACCAGTGCAGAGGTGCCTCCTGGAGCATCAGTAAAGGCTGCAACCAGCTTCACTCCCACTACAGTTAATAGTACCTCAGTCGAGTATTTATCTGTATTATTCAAAGGAGCAATCAATACAAGCCTTTTGAAACTAAATGGAAAAGGTTTAGGTAAGGGCCACAGGTGGCTTGCACAAAAAGCTCATTTATATATTTTTGCTTGAACTGTAAATCTAGCTGTTGTTCAAAATGTTTTAAGCTTGTTACAGAAATAGTTGTAATATATTGGTAACAAAGAAGTGTTGGTAAATTTTCTAAGAGGGGATGCACTCTAAATAATTGATACAAGTCATCAATACAATTTTGTTAAGACTAAGACTAAACATTGCAATTTGCCATGATATACAAATTATATTGTTACAGCCACACTTATTTGACAGAAATGGAATGTTTATGTAAAAACCTTCTAGAAAGTATTAATCTGAAGGGTTATATTTTATACAGGCCCTCAAGTATTGATGTCTTCCTCCATAGTGGACTTTGGTATTGTTGAACCAGAACAGGCAGTGACACATGCAGTAGAGCTGGTTAATTCCTCTTTGGCTGAAGCTGTATTCCAGTGGGATATTGACTGCTGTGGCTACAGTGTATTTTCTATCCAGCCAGCAGGGGGCTCTGTACCCCCACAGAGCCACATCACCCTGAATGTTACTTACAAACCCAGACAACCTATTCTTCACTACAGGAGAGTGGCCTGTCTGATACTACACAGGGTATGATTTAGTATTTCTAAATACTGTTATCTTACTGAAAGGCATTATCACTGTGTTGTTCTTGTTTATTCTAACATATCCACAATTTTTCTCTGCAGAAGCCTGTATATCTTAACCTTATTGGTAACTGTCTCTCTGAGAAGCCATTCAAACAGCTAATATTGGAATCAAGCAACATCCATGAGGTGAGATATTGAAGGCATAAAATACAGTGATTGTTAATATGAATATGTTTTCCAGGTCTACCATATATACAATTCATTGTTTAAAAAAAAAAAAAAAAAAAAACTCTTTTCAGACTGACCAAGAACAAGACAGCGTTGCGTGTGTGGCTGTGACTCCAATGTTCGAGTATTTTCTATCATGTCTCAGTGGCAAAGATCCACTGTCTGCATCTCCTCTTCTTTCTGTTGTACCAAGTGAAGTTGTTTTTAACCAGAAACTCTACACTCTACCTAAAAACCTTAATTCTCAAAAGCCGATCACTGTTACCAACCACAGCAAAATAAAACTCAGGTAACACCTAAAATGAGTCATTTTTACGTTTCTTTATGTAAGTTCTTTTTTTTTTTTTTTTTTTTTTTTTTAAATTACAGATTGGAGTGGACAGCTGGTCCAGACTTGTCCTTCTCGGTCTCCCCTCTGTTTTGTGAGCTTCCACCTCTAAAGTCCACCTCCTTCAGGTTGACATATTGCCCAAAGCAACTCAACACTTTGCATGGAGTGCAAATGGAGTGTTTTGCTTACCCTATGGTAATTGCATACATTGACTCTAACCACCCCTGTAGCTAATACTATATAATAGCACTTGTGTTTCTTTTTCTCCGATATAGGACAGTGATCAGTGCAATGGAAGTGTGCTACCTTCCTGTGTGACTGTGAGAGCCATTGGTCATTCATATGAACCAGGAAAAAAGCTCAGTGTACCTCAATGTTCGCTTGGGCCCCGCCTAGTGGTGAGAAGCAAGAATATCTTACGGCAGTGTTTTCTCAGTGACCTTTATGATTAATCACATACAACTATTTATTAATTATATTTTTTAGTTTGTCATTTTATGTGATGCTGCAGTATCTGTGGCACATTCTTCCCATGTAATAATGTATAATGCATGATTTACAAACACATGAACAGGCAAACTTATGCCTACTTTTGAGATGAGAATTACATGACCAAAGTATTTTTTTCCTTATTGTAACGTTTTTTATGCAAGTATTTTCAATGTAGGTTCCATCTTTGCTGTAGTACTAATAGTAGTAGTACTAGTAGTACCTAACTTGATAATATTTTTTTATCTTTGTGTCTTTTAGGAATTCCCACCTGTAAACATTGCTTCTTACCGCTCAATTCTCCTCCAGAATAAAGGCAACCTCCCTCTTACCTTCCACTTAAACCCAGAGCATGATCAGGAGCTCAGTAAAGCCACCTCTTTGGTGATGGTCCCCAGCTGTGGTCTGATCTCACCACACTCTCATCAAATCCTCTCGCTCAGAACTATTCCCACTGAAGACAGCCCCAAAGAAGGCTTCAATGTACAACTGCATTTAAATGCTTCAAAATGCACAGAGGTATTTAAATACCACTTAGACAAATATACTTATTCCTTCAATGTATAGAATTACAAACAATAGAAGTCACTCTAAGTATGCAATATGCATATTTTATTTTAAATTCTATTCATGGATTCCAACTTCATGTTTATAGGTGGCATTTTCAGGACATTTTACCCTTTAAATTATATAATATTTATTGCTATGGCAACAGTACAATTTTTTATCACTCTGAAACCCACTCATATCTATTTTATCTTGTTTGCTCAACTTAATATCTTGTGTGTTTATCCCTTTGCACTGAATACAAGTGCAGAAACTATATTTCGCGCTCCATTTAGGTCTGTACATTTAGAGAAATTGACAACAAAAATCTTGTGTGAAGTAAAACAATAGTGAAGTAAAACTAAAAATATTAAAAACACTTGCAAATATAATATGGTATGAAAATATGATTAAAATTAAAACTAACTTTTCATCTTTGCTTTTCAGAAACTTGCAGTAATTAGCAAATCCGAGTGTCCTTGTGTATCTTTTGAAGGTGAAGGGAAATTGCGTTTTAACCCCACTGCTGTTTTCTCTTTGACACGTCGCCTCCACCATATCAGAAACCTTAGTCGTCAAGTTCTATGGTTGGTTAATTTGTATTTATCTTCAGATATTAATATAAAACTTTTATGGTGGATTCAGTTTACTGTGGATTCCTAGCCTCTGCAATCTTGTTCAAAGCTGGTTGAATGTGATGGTCTTTTTTGATAGGTTTCAATGGAGGATTCCAGAGCAGAACCAGGGGCTTATCTCTGTTGAGCCAGACACTGGTGTGCTACAACCCAACGAGAGATTGGTGAGGGAATAAAACAGTTTTGAATGTATAAATTAAATAATCAGTTTTATATTTGCTGTAATTTTGTTCATAGGGGCAGATGTGGTCCTTCACTCCATTAGAAGAGAAAACATACACATTCAAACCTATCCTTACAATTAGTCTAATGCAATTTCCAGACTATGATAACTTACATCTCCCTCTTGAAGTGGCTGGAGCCGGCTGCATTGGTTACATACAGGTTCTGCACTCCTCCTTGCGCATTATGTAGTTAGGTAGTTTAACCAATTTAGACTAACTATATATATATATATATATATATATATATATATATATATATATATATATATATATATATATATATATATATATATATATATATATATATATATATATATATATATATATATATATATATATATATATATATATGGGGGGGGTGGGGGGGGGTGAGGGTGTGTGTGTGTGTGTGTGTGCGCTCAATTTTTTTTTGTTTTTTTTGTTTCATAGGCAGAAGAAGCAGTCACAGAAGTGAAAGATGTTCTGGTTGGCAGGTGCCAGACAATTAGCATCCCTGTGATAAACAAAAGCCAATGCACTGTCTCCTTTTGTGTCACAGTGGAACAAAAACTCTTGGATAAAGGAGTATGCGATCCAAATATTGATCAATGTGGTAAATTATGTTCAATTTAATATTTTGTCTTTCCAAATCATTGTTCCCAATCCTACACTATCCTATGTCCTATCCATCCCTCCATTACTCCATTCATAAATGCTATTCATTCTAAAACCATGTGAGTTGCTACAAATTGTTAGCAAAAAAGGTTTAACAGATAAGTTAACCATTACTTTATGTGTAGCCCTACAGGTCCATAATGAAAGGATGACAATTGCCTCAAACTCCACAGCCCTACTTCAGTCAACAATCACACCACATCATAAAGCCCAGTACATGTGGATTATCAGCTACCAGACAATAAATGCCAATAGTAAGATTTTTAACAATAACTTGACTTCTTAGCGATAATTTAATTTACTAACCCATTCCTTTCCTTTTTAAGGTTCATTATCCTCTGCCAAATTACTGTGCAAAATTCGCGCCAAGGGTGTGTATCCAACATTGCAAATTAGTGATGTCTGTGGAAGAGGCAGTTTGTCCCAATGCAGTAAGAAGCACCTGTGGAGGCTCTTGTCACTGAACCATCTGAATGAGTCATTACAGTGCAGCCCTTGCCCAACAGAGCTAACCTATGCCACTCCTACCAGGCACAGGTGATGCACTTAACATGTCATACTGCCATTGATGTGTCAAAGACAAATAAAACAAACAAAAAATGTCTTAAAATTTTAGGATAATTAACTAAGTATTTTAAATTGTATGGAGCTTTTCATGACAAAGCTCACTAACACCAACCCCAACCACACACCTAAATACCCTCACAAGTATAATTCAAAAATAGCTGTTTAATGTATATTTTAAGTGTGATTGGTTGAAGGCCGTTTCCTCATATTACATGTAATCAATAAATGCTCAGTGGTATTTTAAAGCACTTTGTGTATACTATTATAATATGACGAAGTGTTTTTCTCTCCAATAGCCTGAACCACACTCCCCCTGTCTTCACCAAAGCTATTGTGAATATTAGCTTCAGTGCTGCCCCTTTAAATTCAGAACCCTCAACTGTTATGTTAATGCTCAACAACCCTGGCACCATCCCTGTTGAGTGGTATGTGTCAAAGTTTTACAAATATAGTATAAAATCAATTTTAAATGTTTTAATTAGAAATAAGTACAAATTTACTGTTAACATTGTGTTATTAGGGCCTTCTTGTTCCCTGAGGACCAACAACTCGACTTGGAGTTCTGGGCGGAGACAGGGGAGTTTAGCGGCACAGAGCTTTATCAGATGAAGGTCAGTTCTCAACACTATCTAAACTAATCATAGTTACTATGGTGCGATTTACAAATGTTACTATCCCAAAAGGTTCAAGACAACCACCTGTTCAATGTTACTCCCCGCTCTGGACGGTTGATGGCTAGTCAGCAGAGAGCAGTTACTTTTACTTACAGGTAAAAGAGTACAATCTAACTACCTTTTGAACAATACTTAATTGTACTTACTTATATATCATTTCTTAAACAGCCACGACTTTCCTGGAACAGATCGGTTTCCTGTCCTTCTTAAAATATCTTATGGGAGAGAGATAATGGTGAGTTAATGCTTACAGTTTTTTTTCAATCGCTTTGTCACATTTCTCTATTGAAAAATGATATTAGCAAAACAGCTCACACAAATTCCTAAACAATTTTAGATTATGAAAACAAAATTTAAACCCAGGAAAATGCAGTTTTACATGCAAAACTGTTCAATCATCCTCCAAAAGCCAGTTTTACCATTAAAACCCTGTGACTTGTGTCATCTGTTCTTTCATTCATTTGACAGTGCAACTCAGAAATCTTAGTCCTACTCTCAGTGACCACGGAGAATTACTGATTTTGTGCAGTCTGCCATTGGGGTTCATACACATGACTTTGGGTGTGGAAAAGCTGTATTGTATTTTGTTAAAAAGTATAATTTAAAAATAAATGTACACATTACCAATCACAAACTAGATTTTGTAGTATGGTGTGTGATCAAAGTTCTATTCATGCTGAAGGAAACTGGAAGATCTTAGAATAGCAAATATGTCAACACTGCTTTTGCAATCTGCAGTGCATTTTTGAAAATCAGACAAGGCATTTACACATCTCACTGGATATACAGTGTACTGTATACAGTGTATATACTGTATGTTTTAAAGGCCTTTTCAGTCTTCTCTCTGCTGAGCCATTCTCCCTGTTTGATTCAGATGTGAAATCCTTTGTTGTTAGATTTTGAGTCCTCACAAAATGTAGATTTTTGCTGTTATGTGTGAATTTCTATATTGAAAGTGACATTGTTAGAGACAGTGTGTCCTTTGAAAAAACAGTGTGGATTCACAGATCATCTATATTTGTGAATGAGAGCTGTGTTAAGTGTTCTGAGAAAGAGCCTGAGAACAGTGTGAGAAATGTTTCAAACAATTAGTTCGAACCAGAAGCCCCTTATGATGAGTGTTCAATCAAGACAAGCTACGTCGCCCGGACCAGCGTTACCGGGGCCCCACCCTGGAGCCAGGCCTGGGGTGGGTGCTCGACAGCGAGCGCCTGGTGACCGGGCATTTCCCCACGGGGCCCAGCCGGGCTCAGCCCGAAGGAGTGACGTGGGGCCATCCTCATGTGGACCCACCACCCGCAAGAGGATCCTTAAGGGGCCGGTGCATGAAGATCTGGGTGGCAGTCGAAGGAGGGGGCCTCGGCGACCGGATCTCTGGACATGGAGACTGGCTCTGGGGACATGGAATGCCACCTCGCTGGGGGGGAAGAAGACGGAGCTTGTGCGGGAGGTTGAGCGTTACCGACTAGATATAGTCCGCCTTGCCTCCACGCACAGTTTGGGCTCTGGAACCCAACTTCTTGAGAGGGGCTGGACTCTCCATTTCTCTGGCGTTGCCCGCGGGGAGAGGCGGCAAGCTGGTGTGGGCTTGCTCATTGCCCCACAGCTCAGCCGCTTTGTGTTGGAGTTCACTCCGGTGAACGAGAGGGTCGCGTCCCTGCGCCTTCGGGTTGGGGACAGGTCTCTCACTGTTGTGTCGGCCTACGGGCCAAACAGCAGTGCAGAGTACCCGGCCTTCTTGGAGTCCCTGGGAGGGGTACCAGACAGTGCACCGACTGGGGACTCCATTGTTCTCCTGGGGGACTTCAACGCCCATGTAGGTAACGACAGTGACACCTGGAGGGGGATGATTGGGAAGAACGGCCTCCCTGATCTGAACCCGAGTGGTGTTTTGTTATTGGACGTCCGTGCTAGTCACAGTTTGTCCATAATGAACACCATGTTCGAGCACAAGGGTGTCCATCGGTGCATGTGGCACCAGGACACTCTAAGTCGGAGGTCGATGATCGACTTTGTTGTCGTGTCATCTGATCTCCGACCACGTGTCTTGGACACTCGGGTGAAGAGAGGGGCTGAGCTGTCAACCGATCACCACCTGGTGGTGAGTTGGATCCGCTGGCGGCGGAGGAAGCCGGACAGACCTGGCAGACCCAAGCGTATTGTAAGGGTCTGTTGGTAATGCCTGGCAGAGCCTTCTGTCAGAGGGGTCTTCAACTCACACCTCCGGGAGAACTTCTCTCTGATCCCGGGGGAGGTTGGAGACATGGACTCCGAGTGGGCCATGTTCTCCACCTCTATTGTCGATGCGGCCGCTCGTAGCTGTGGTCGTAAGGTCTGCGGTGCTTGTCACGGCGGCAATCCCCGAACCCGGTGGTGGACACCGGAAGTAAGGGATGCCGTCAAGATGAAGAAGGAGTCCTATCAAGCCTTGTTGGCTCGTGGGACTCCTGAGGCAGCCGAAGAGTACAGGTGGGCCAAGCGTGCCGCGGCTCGTGCGGGTGCAGAGGCAAAAACTCGGGGTTGGGAGGAGTTCGGGGAGGCCATGGAGGAGGACTATCGGAAGGCCTCAAAGAAATTCTTTGCAACATCGCGTGGCGGTCGGGGACAGTACCACTGGAATGGCAGACCAGGGTGGTGGTCCCTCTGTATAAGAAGGGGGACCGGAGGGCGTGTTCCAATTACAGGGGAATCATACTCCTCAGCCTTCCCGGTAAGGTCTACTCCAGGGTACTGGAGAGGAGAATCCGACCGATAGTCGAACTTCGGATTCAGGAGGAGCAGTGTGGTTTTCGTCCCAGTCGTGGAACACTGGACCAGCTCTATACTCTCCATCAGGTCCTCGAGGGTTCATGGGAGTATGCCCAACCAGTCCACATGTGTTTTGTGGATTTGGAGAAGGCATTTGACCGTGTCCCTCTTGGTGTCCTTTGGGGGTGCTCCGGGAGTATGGGGTCCGGGGCCCTTTGCTAAGGGCTGTCCGGTCCCTGTATGACCGGAGCAGGAGCTGTGTTCGCATTGCCGGCAGTAAGTCAGACCTGTTCCCGGTGCATGTTGGACTCCGCCAGGGCTGCCCTTTGTCACCGGTTCTGTTCATTATATTTATGGACAGAATTTCTAGGCGCAGCCAGGGGCCGGAGGGGGTCTGGTTCGGGAACCACAGAATCTCATCTCTGCTGTTTGCGGATGATGTTGTCCTGATGGCTTCATCGAGCCAGGACCTGCAGCAGGCACTGGGGTGGTTTGCAGCCGAGTGTGAAGTGGCTGGGATGAGAATCAGCTCCACCAAATCCGAGGCCATGGTTCTCGACCGGAAAAAGGTGGTTTGCCCTCTCCGGGTAGGTGGTGAGTCTCTGCTCCAAGTGGAGGAGTTCAAGTATCTCGGGGTCTTGTTCATGAGTGAGGAAAGGATGGAGCATGAGATTGACAGGCGGATCGGTGCAGCGTCTGCAGTGATGCGGTCGCAGTATCGGTCCGTTGTGGTGAAGAAGGAGCTGAGCTGGAAGGCGAAGCTCTCAATTTACCGGTCAATCTACGTTCCTACCCTCACCTATGGTCATGAGCTTTGGGTAATGACAAGGACAAGATCGCGGATACAAGCGGCTGAAATGGGTTTCCTCCGCAGAGTGGCAGGTGAGGAGCTCAGTCACACGGGAGGAGCTCGGAGTAGAGCCACTTCTCCTAGACGTTGAGAGGAGCCAGCTGAGGTGGCTCGGGCATCTGCACAGGATGCCTCCTGGACGCCTCCCTAGGGAGGTGTTCTGGGCATGTCCCACCGGGAGGAGGCCCCGGGGAAGACCCAGGACATGCTGGAGGGACTATTTCTCTCGGCTGGCCTGGGAACACCTTGGGATCCCACCAGAGGAGCTGGAGGACGTTTCTGGGGTGAGGGACGTCTGGGAGTCCCTGCTTAGACTCCTGCCCCCGCAACCCGGCTCCGGATAAGCGGAAGAAAATGGATGGATGGATGGAGTTCGAACCATATTATGAAACTAAACAAAGTTTAAAAAAGAGCTTACTAACTATAGCTATAATGATAAATGCTAAATTCTTTAAATCTTCGAAAAGAGAACATTTACTTATTTTTATTCTTGGACTAGCTTACCTTTCAAGGCATAACAGTGGAAGTGGAAAGACCGTATCTTCATTTTGCCTCAAGTACACATGTCTTTGCCTCTGTTGCAACTGGAGACTGTAACCCTCCCAAACAGGTGTGCATTTGTTAATACCATCCTGAGACCATATATTATTGCCATATAACAATAAACAAACTAACATATTTAAATTCAACTTGTATTTTATTGACAGATGTATCAGTTGTTCAACCGGGGAGCAGTACCAGTGCAGTATGAGGTGGACAAAGCAGTATTTTCACAGATCCAGGACGAAAACTTTAACCACCCGGTGCTGATCTGTCTCAACCCAGATGGAGAGATCCCACCCGGGGAGGCAGCCATGTTGAAGTGGGTCTTCTCTCCGCTGGAAGCTAAGTTGTACCAGGTGCAAGCAATGACTTAAAATTAATTAGCACATTTTTTGAAACTTATTTTGGCCTGATCATTTGAGTCAAACATGTTTGTGAACAGGGGCCCAGGTGGTCATTTGGAAAATTTCTCATCAGTTCACAAAGTTCTCAGGCTCCTTCTGTTTCTGAATGTGTGTTCTCACTTGACACATTCAGAAACACACATGATCACTGAATTCACCTTGTTTACAGGCCTGTTCTCACATTGTAAAGGACGATGGCCCAGACTTTCAATATAGAAACTCTAACATAACTGCAAAAAAAAATAAATTTGAGTAAATTTTGAGTTCACGCAAATGTCAACTACTTTTAGACAAAAACAGCTATTCCAACCCCACTTTCATCTGTGTAAAGTATGAACCCCAATGGCAGACTGCACTAAACCAGTGACTCTCTGTGGTCTAAGGTTTCTGCTTTTATTCATTTGACAGTGCAGGTCACATAAAAACACATGACCAAAGTCAGAGAATTTTGATGGTAAAACTGGCTTTTGGGGGATGATTGATCAATTTAAAATGTAAAACTCATTTTGCTAAAATAAGATTTTGTTTGGGATTCTGCGTGAGCTGTTTTTCAAATGTATTTTTAATAGAGAAGTGTGTCATTTTGCAAATGTATTTTCAATAGGAAACTGTGTCACAGCAATTGAAAAAAACTGTAACCCAGATGATAAGATGATGGTGTTGACGTTTATTCTTTTAATCACTTTGATCTGTAGATATTATAATACAGAATCAGTAAAGATTTATTGCCTTTGAGTTAATAAAAAACTTCCAAACTTGGAATGTGCTTTATTATAATTATGATTATGATTATTAATGAACTGATTGAAATGTGGTCTTTATGTTACAGATGGATATCCCTATTCATGTCATAAATGGAGAATCTACTATAGTCAGGTTTGAAGGATGTGGAATAAATTCTTTAACCCAGAATCTATCAATGTCAAATCACTGCACAGATGTTTCTCTTTTACCCTGTTGGCAGAGGGAACCTTTTTCTGAGAAAGTAAGAACAATTAGACATACAGTTAAACACAGCTTGGCCATATCAAGTGTTTTATTTTGTCATATTGTCTTTCTATATCCGTACAGCCAATATTTCTGTCAGAGGACAGTGTTGATTTTGGTGGCATTGTAGTCTCCTCACAGTTGTCAAAAATGCTCTTTCTCAACAACAACACCCACGACAGAGTTCTCTTTGAGTGGGTCCTACCTAAGCAAAACAACCAACCACAGGTAAGTGAACTCATGCATACAGTATTTAAAGAAATCATTGTTGGTTACTGTATTCAAATCATATTTTCTAAAGTTCAGTAACTATCTGTTACTTTTTTGTATTATGCTGCCAAAGGTGCTAGAGATTTTTCCAAACAGAGGAGGTTTATCCCCAGGTGAAACGGCTCCTTTGGTCCTTACCCTATTGGCCACAAAGTATCCCACTCATTACCAGTTTGATCTCATCTGTAAGGTAGGTTGGTATAATGCATTACTTAATTGTTTATACCTTGTAGTTACTGGTCAAACTACATAACTAAAACATTGTATTGTACAATCTAGATCACTTCTGAAGCAGCTTTTAGCCAGTATAATCTTGCAGTGCAAAAAATGGAGGAAGACAGAGAAAGACTGAAACATGAGTTCACCATCACAGATAAAGCCCCAAAGGAAAATAAAGTGGTTCTGACTGAAAAGGTAACCAAAACAAATCTTTAACCAGTTGTAGAAGAAGTACTCAATTTTGTTTAAAAGTATAAGTGCAGATACCAGAGCAAAAAATACCCAAGTAAAAGTAAAGTATCACATGAAAAAAAAATGGTAAAGATTTTAAAGTACCCCTTTAAAAGGTCTCAAACAATAATTAAAAATACCTTTACTTTTCACTCCTGTTCAAAGTGTAGTGGACTAGAAAATACAGACACATGTCCTCAAAGACACATGTCCTGTAGTGAAGTAAAAGTAAATATCTCCTTTAAATTTACTTAAGTACAGATACCTAAAATTTAAACTTAAGTGAAACACTGCTTTTATTTGGTTATGTTCCACCACTGTTGTTAAGCATATTATTATTATTATTATTGTCTGTAAATATTTTTTTATGTTCTATTACAGGAAGCTGAAGCTGTTAAATTACGACAGCAATCATATTATATTAAATATAAGGTGAGTATGAATTTGTCAAATTTCAACATAACTGTTGTCTCACTAATAAAAATAAAAATGTATTTTTTATGTTCTCTTCAGACTCTCCCTCCAATTCGTAGCAGTAATGATTGTAATACAGTCCGATCTTTAAGTACCACAGGATCCAGAGTAGAACGAAGGGCACTGAGGAAGTTAGCCGGGATTCAGAAAGACCCTGAGTCTCCAAAACCATGTCTGCTCTCTCTGTGCGTGACTGCACAATCCTATGGACTGCTGGAGTTTCTTACACAGTCACCTGATCAATTAACTTGTCAATACAGGTATATCTTACTACCCAAACTCCTCTTGTTGGTCATTGGTGATATATTATTACACATTCCTTGTATCAGGTAATGTAGGATTGTTGAATAACTTTTCTGGCCGCACTTTACTTCACTGCATAGTAATTTCCTGTTATAAGATGGAAATATTATGATGGTAATTGAGATAAATGTATTTTACGGCCCTCGAAATACCAAGTATGTTTTCTTGTATATTACAGGTTTTATATGCCTTTAGGGTAAGGATTTTGAATAATCGTATTACTATAAAATAAAGTAGAATGACCATTGTGTCCTGTAATTACTGTACACTTTTTACTATGCAATGTCCATGCAATTACCATGCAGGCTGTTTTGCCCTGTATACTAAAGTCTTTGTCATTATTCTTTGTAAATATCTCTCTTATCTTAGAGATTTTTTCATTTTTCTTTCTGCACTTTATTGCATATTATTTGTAAATAGAGCTGCCAAGCCAAATTTCTATCTTATTTTCAAATTACAATTTATTGTATTAGTTAAATTGAAGAGAATTGGGTAACAATAGTTTTAATGTCTCTTGTTGTTAGACCCAACCAACCAGACAAGACCAAAAGCCAAAATATTTACAAAGAGTCATCAACCGCACAAGGAATAAAGAAGGACATAAGCTTTCATGTGGTCACTTTGCTGCTTAGGTAATACTTAAACTGCACTTTGTAGTGATATTCTATTAAAAGTTTTATATTATATTTTTGTGGCATAAAATAACTAACGAGTGTTTATTTCTAGAGATATTCTTGAAGATGCAGCAATAGTCGACGACCTTATCCTGGAATCCGTACCTGACACATACAAAATCCTGGAAACCCCATCCTCATGGCCCTCACCCGAACCTGCGTCTTCCAATAACACAGAGCCACAGAAACTTGATGAAAAAAGTGTCTGTGTTTCAGAGGATGGTGCTATAAAATTGAAGCCAGTGCGACCGGAGCTCGCCCACCTGACAGAGCAGGTGTTACTATGTACTCTGCAGAATCTGATGATGGAAGTAATTAGAGGAGAGTTGGACCCTACACTGCACCCCCGAACTATCATACTGCCATCGTCTGCAAGGTGACACATGCACAATAAAGTTTTATGTTTATATATGGAAGTATTCATTATAGGAAACAAACATGGCTCTGAGAAGTGTAAAGTTCATTACACAAGTGGTTTAAAATGTACAAAAACATTACCGTACTTTCTCTTACAAACTTATACTATATTTTTTCACTATTGTCTTCTTCTAAACATATCCAAATAATCGACATAATGCAGTACTTATTTATTTAATATTTGTTTACTTTTCATCTTTGAATACAAATAATGGCCTTAGACATCATTTATCTCCTATTTATAACTCCATCTTCAGACCTAAATCAAAACAAGAGAAACAAGAGTGCTAGACAGTATGCTAATAGGTGTGAGAGCTCCCATTAGGGGCCTTGATTATGCAAAATATGACTCAAGCATTGATCACACTTTGTGTAGTTCAATAAACCTAGCCAACAAAGTGTAGTTAGCTCCTCCCTTCAGATGGATATAAGGCAATGTCCACCAGCAAGCTGACCATAAATGAAGAAGAATGAGCAACAAAATGTCTTCACTCAAATTACTTTTGTCCAGTTGACAGAATTTAATTTCTCTTTTACTATGTTATTTTTGTTGCACTTTGGCTAACCTTTGTAATTTTTTTTAAGTGTGTTGTAAATAAAGTTGCAATAAGGTTGCTTAGGTACGTGCTATTGTAGCTATGTTGTGAGCCACTTCAATGCCAGGGTAGAGCAATGATGCCAAAAAAAGGTTCTGTATAATATAGAGAATGTTGTATTTATGGTAAGGATGGTGAGTTTGTAAAATGTAATGTACCATAATTAATGTTTCCCCTTATGAATGTCCATCCATCCATTTTCTTCCGCTTATCCGGGGCCGGGTCGCGGGGGCAGCAGTCTAAGCAGGGACTCCCAGACTTCCCTCACCCCAGACACGTCCTCCAGCTCCTCCGGTGGGACCCCAAGGCGTTCCCAGGCCAGCTTAGAGACATAGTCCCTCCAGCGTGTCCTGGGTCTTCCCCGGGGCCTCCTCCTGGTGGGACATGCCCAGAACACCCCCCTAGGGAGGCGTCCAGGAGGCATCCTGAGCAGATGCCCGAGCCACCTCAGCTGGCTCCTCTCGACGTGTAGAAGCAGCAGCTCTACTCCAAGCTCCTCCGTGTGACTGAGCTCCTCACCCTATCCCTAAGGGTGTGCCCAGCCACCCTGCAGAGGAAGCCCATTTCAGCCGCTTGTATCCGCGATCTTGTCCTTTCGGTCATTACCCAGAGCTCATGACCATAGGTGAGGGTAGGAACGTAGATTGACCGGTAAATCGAGAGCTTCGGCTTCCAGCTCAGCTCCTTCTTCACCACAACGGACCGATACTGCGACCGCATCGCTGCAGACGCTGTACCGATCTGCCTGTCAATCTCATGCTCCATCCTTTCCTCACTCATGAACAAGACCCCGAGATACTTGAACTCCTCCACTTGGAGCAGAGACTCACCACCCACCCGGAGAGGGCAAACCACCTTTTTCCGGTTGAGAACCATGGCCTCGGATTTGGTGGAGCTGATTCTCATCCCAGCCACTTCACACTCGGCTGCAAACCGCCCCAGTGCCTGCTGCAGGTCCTGGCTCGAAGAAGCCATCAGGACAACATCATCCGCAAACAGCAGAGATGAGATTCTGTGGTTCCCGAACCAGACCCCCTCCGGCCCCTGGCTGCGCCTAGAAATTCTGTCTATAAATATAATGAACAGAACCGGTGACAAAGGGCAGCCCTGGCGGAGTCCAACATGCACCGGGAACAGGCCTGACTTACTGCTGGCAATGCAAACACAGCTCCTGCTCCGCTCATACAGGGAACGGACAGCCCTTAGCAAAGAGCCCCGGACTCCATACTCCCAGAGCACCCCCCAAAGGACACCACGAGGGACACAGTCGAATGCCTTCTCCAGATCCACAAAACACATGTGGACTGGTTGGGCAAACTCCCATGAACCCTCGAGGACCCGATGGAGAGTATAGAGCTGGTCCAGTGTTCCACGACCGGGACGAAAACCACACTGCTCCTCCTGAATCCGAGGTTCGACTATCGGTCGTATTCTCCTCTCCAGTACCCAGGAGTAGACCTTACCGGGAAGGCTGAGGAGTGTGATTTCCCTATAATTGGAACACACCCTCCGGTCCCCCTTCTTATACAGAGGGACCACCACCTCGGTCTGCCACTCCACAGGTACTGTCCCCGACCTCCACGCGATGTTGCAGAGACATGTCAGCCAAGACAGCCCCACAACATCTAGAGACTTGAGGTACTCGGGACGGATCTCGTGCACCCCCGGAGCCTTGCCACCGAGGAGCTTGCTAACCACCTCGGTGACTTCAGCCAGGATGATGGACGAGTCCGCCTCCGGGTCCCCAGTCTCTGCTTCCTCCTCAGAAGACATGACAGGGGGATTGAGGAGATCCTCAAAGTATTCCTTCCCCCACCTGACAATATCCCCAGTCGAGGTCAGCAGCTCTCCACCCGCACTGTAAACAGTGTTGGTTAAGCATTGCTTCCCCCTCCTGAGGCGTCGGACGGTTTGCCAGAATTTCTTTGAGGCAGTCCGATAGTCCTCCTCCATGGCCTCCCCGAACTCCTCCCAACCCCGAGTTTTTGCCTTTGCGACCCTACGAGCCGCGGCCCGCTTGGCCCGCCTGTACTCTTCGGCTGCCTCAGGAGTCCCACGAGCCAACAAAACTCTATAGGACTCCTTCTTCAGCTTGACGGCATCCCTTTTTTCCGGTGTCCACCACCGGGTTCGGGGACTGCTGCTGTGACACCACAGCTACGAGCGGCCGCATCGACAATAGAGGTGGAGAAAATGGCCCACTCAGAGTCCATGTCCCCAGCCTCCCCCGGGATCAGGGAGAAGTTCTCCCAGAGGTGGGAGTTGAAGACCCCTGACAGAAGGCTCTGCCAGATGTTCCCAACAGACCCTTACGATATGCTTGGGCCTGCCAGGTCTGTCTGGCTTCCTCCTCCGCCAGCGGATCCAACTCACCACCAGGTGGTGATCGGTTGACAGCTCAGCCCCTCTCTACACCCGAGTGTCCAAGACACACGGCCGGAGATCAGATGACACGACAACAAAGTCGATCATCGACCTCCGACCTAGGGTGTCCTGGTGCCATGTGCACTTATGGACACCCTTGTGCTCGAACACGGTGTTCGTTATGGACAAACTGTGATTAGCACAGAAGTCCAATAACAAAACACCGCTCGGGTTCAGATCAGGGAGGCCGTTCTTCCCAATCACGCCCCTCCAGGTGTCACTGTCGTTACCCACATGGGTGTTGAAGTCCCCCAGGAGAACAACGAAGTCCCCGGTCGGGGCACTGTCTAGTGCCCTTCCCAGGGACTCCAAGAAGGCCGGGTACTCTGCACTGCTGTTTGGCCAATAGGCCAACACAACAGTGAGAGACCTGTCCACGACCCGAACCCCAGCATGAAGCGGCTGAGCTGTGGGGCAATGAGCAAGCCCACACCAGCTCGCCGCCTCTCCCCGCGGGCAACGCCAGAGAAATGGAGAGTCCAGCCCCTCTCAGGGAGTTGGGTTCCAGAGCCCAAACTCTGCGTGGAGGCAAGGCCGACTATATCTAGTCGGTAACGCTCAACCTCCCGCACAAGCTCAGGCTCCTTCCCCCCAGCGAGGTGACATTCCATGTCCCCAGAGCTAGTGTCCATGTCCGGTCGTCGAGGCCCCCGCCTTCGACTGCCGCCCAGATCTCCTCGCATCAGCCCCTTACGGCTCCTCTTGTGGGTGATGGGTCCACATGAGGACGGCCCCACGTCACTCCTTTGGGCTGAGCTCGGCCGGGCCCCGTGGGGAGAAGCCTGGCCACCAGGCGCTCGCTGTCAAGCACATACCCCAGGCCTGGCTCCAGGGTGAGGCCCCGGTAACACCGGTCTGGGCGACATAGCTGGCCTTCATTTTTCTCTTTTCATAAGGGGCTTCTGAACCGCTCTTAGTCTGACTCGTCTCCCTGGACCTGTTTGCCATGGGTGACCCTACCAGGGACATGAAGCCCCAGACAACATAGCTCCCAGAATCATTCGGGCACTCAAACCCCTCCACCACGTTAAGGTGGCGGTTCAGGGAGGGGCCCTTATGAATGTCACAAGTACAAACAATAAGAAAAACATATTATTATTGTTTCATTAATTGATTGATTCATTCATTCATGCAGGAATAACTACACGCCTGGCTGATGATGGAACAGAAAACATGGACTAACATATTTGGAGTGTGAATATTAAAATCCTGGAAAGGATCTCACAACACCCTTTTGGGATTTTTGCCTCTTCCTGCACTTGCCTTTTATATAGTGACCTTTTTATTGTTTAGTATGCAAAATATATAAATACATAAACTTCATGGGGTCTTTATGGATAAAACATATAGTGCAACATCTCATTTATCTCTCCTATTAGAAGTATTCATTTGTTTTTCAAAAGGAAAAAAGTCACATTAACTTTACTTTAGTTGCCACTAGATGGTGCCACATACTAAAATATTGCTATAATGAAAAAAAATAAAAAAGCTTTGGAATACAGCTGAATATTCTAGTATTTAAACCATTAGTAGACTTAACCAGTAAAACCATGAACAGGAATTGAAGTTGTAGTATTGCTAACAATGTAATTTATCAATCAAATAAATGTTTATATTGTATTTTAACACTAGTAACTTAGTACATAAAAACATGCCTTATGTAATTTCTGTTTATCTTCAAGACAATCTGCGTATGTGTTTGTGTCCTATTGTTGTCCATCTGGTAGTTATCATCAAGCAGCAGCCACTAGACATGAGTTGGACTGAGAAGAAAGGAGGATCTGAGTATGTGCTTTTAAATAACAATCACTGCTTTTCTAGATACAATCAGATATAATGAAGTTACTGCTCTGCCAGTAACACATGAATCACACTCCACAGTCATGCTGCAAAAAAGGAAACTTTTAGAGTGGATAAGAAACATGCTAGTATTCAGTGTTCCTACAGTCAATATTTGGTCTTTGAGTCACCTGGACACCCTTAGAGACTGAAAGCAAATGAAACATAACTATATCAAAATAATGGAGCTGAATAAACTTGATGATCTGTATGAGTGACTAGTCCCATGAACATATTACAGCAAAAATGCATCCCTAATTTTGACCAGTATTTAATGGATCACAAAAGAATAATAATAGAAAGAATGCAGTCTTGCTGCAAGGTAGCTTATGGACAACATAGTTTAATGCTAGCTCTGCATTTGTTGGCATAAACTGCAAAACATTCTGTATTAAATGACTGTAATAAATAGTAGAAATTCTTACTACGCACTGCCTGAATCTAATTATCTAAAGGGGTGACATTACGGTTACTCACAAATCAATGTAGGGCCGCCCTCTGAGGACATAGATGCTATTAGAATATGTTATATACCAAGTTGTTAAGAAAACAGCCCGCCTTTAGTTAAATGCAGTAATTCTTAAAATAAAATAAATAGCAACATAATAGGCATGTCAGATATTGGATTAAGTGTACCTCCTCAATATACATTTAATGTGTCCAATTACAACAATTTCACCATTTAAACCACAAGCCAGTCTAAAAGAGCAAAGCATGATGTACTGCATAATTATTTGTTCCACTTTCACATATTATCCCATTTGGCATAAGAGGATATTGTCAGAGGCAGGCTACCATTTCATTACTAACTTGCAGTAACAGGATCAAACATTTACTCCTTATCTTCTTTCCAAAACACACTTTCAGATTTAGGACAAGTAAAATCATGCATATTTGATATTTTAGACACTTAAACACTCATCTTCACTTGATGTGTCAATGTATCTTGCCTTGCCAATGTATCTTGCCTTTCTCCTCAGGGATTCTGAGGATAACTTGTTACTTTAGATAGTCATGTTTCTGATTTGGCGCTAATTCAAGTTGTGGGATGAGATTGGATATTGTAGCATAATCAGAGATATGTCGTTAAGCAAATTTCAACTGAATAAGATGTGATAATACAATAACAATACAATAAAAATACATTGACAATTACATGTAACTCTATAACCCTAAACCTAACCCTATACCAGAGATTGTATATATAAATAGACATAGCTAACCTGCTATTCACCACGTTCCAAACAGGAAGTGAGCAAGGGCGCATTTCCAGCTGCATTGACTCTGGCTCCAATTCACTTCACATTGGAAAAGTGTCATCCCTCTCTCCGTAACTGCTTTTGGTCTTAAAATGTTTCTATTAACCCGCTCTACATGATCCCGGTTATATTCGTTTATTTTGCTATTGTGGCCACAAATCAAGATATAAACATTAATAACAGACAACTCAGGTGCCTTCTTTTCCCAAGGTCGCTCCCGCTAGCATTAGCAACAGGTTTAATTAACAGGGTTGCTAAGTGCCCAGTCCTTGCTAAACCAGCAGTGTGGCCGGGAAGCGGTGCTACTTTCAATAGCCTTGCTCTGGATTGGCTCTTTGGTTACTATGATACTCGTAGTTGGCTCCAGCTTTTCCCCTCTATCTGCTAGCCTGAGCTTCATTTGACACACTCCCACTTATTTATATAGTCAATGCCCTATACGTACAATGTAATTAACATGTCATTAGAGGTTATTGTTAAGACCCTGTTTGTCAGGACCTTGTACTTAATAAGCTATAATAACATGTAAATCAAAACCTTTAAGTACTTATTCCAAGCTGTTCCAGTGTTATTACCATCTTATTACAGGTTATTACAGATGATAGCACTCTCCACCCTATGTACAATGTAATTACATGCTATTACTGGTTGTTACACAATGCTCTAAATTGTATTAATGAGGTTGGTACAATAAAGCAGGTGTTGGGTAAAACAATATGTGACTGGCTCTGCGTTTTCTTAGTCTATGTGTGGTGCAGAGAAGAGGAGAGAGACGATAGAGAATAAAGTTTTGGTGGTGGTACGTTTTGGCAGCTTGTAGGAATCTGCTTCACGCCCAGATGAAAGCAGTGTGAGAGGGGAATGTGAGCGAAGCGTGTGTGTGAGGTGTGGTGGGACATGGGCTAGGCCTGGACTTTTTACAGTCTAGAGGAGGAGAAAGGGCTGCTTCATTATTGTTTCAAGCACTATTTAGGTTCAATCACATACAAAGGACAGGAAAACCACAGCAGCTTACATAGAGGTTATTTTGCTTTTTTTAAATTAATGATAAACAGCATAACATTACTAGCCATATGTGTCTTGGAGATATAATCCACATTTTCAGTTAAACATGCTCTTACAGACAGTGGACAGCATGAATGCCAATGTGAACTGCATTTTTAAACAATATAATTACATTTTACAATTATGGGTATCAGAACTATTGTTTCATGTGGACAATTTTGTAAATTTGTCAATCAAATAAATATACACTTAAATAACATTTTGGGGAAATATTTTTGTATGGCTTACCATATCACCACATAATTCCTTGCAGCTCTTCTTGCTGATTAAAACTACTGTCAATCATCTGGGTTAGGGTTAGAGTTTCACACCAACACTAAAAGCTACTATAATTTCCCTGGTGAAATCATCTCAGAAAGCATGTTATGAACCAAAACAAATGTTATAAGTTAAATGTAACGGGTGAAAAATGCAGTGCTGGCAGCCCTCAGTCTGCTCCTGTATCTCTGAGGGCGTCTCCATCTCGAGCCTAAGTCCCAGCAGATGTGATGGGACACGCCACATCTCTGCAGCTCTGATTAAGATGAAAAGCATCGAATACACGAGGAGGCGACTCCAGTTTAATCACAAAACTCTTGAAGGTCAACACAGAGTCATGGGAAGAATGAAAGTTAAAGAAGGTTATTATGATAGATCCTATTCAGTTTCTTGTTATATATGGAAAATTTTGATCACATTTTCCCATTGAAAATTGTTAATTGTCGTGGCAACAGTTCTAATTTCTCATCCTCCAGTAACACTTTTCACCAAGCAATGAATGACCAAAATCATAAAGTAACTAGGAAAGTTCATATATATATGCATTAAGACATTTTTTATCTAATTGGTGTTTTTGTTTGTTCATTGATATTGTATGGTACAACTATTATACACAACAATTATTTTGTTTACAACATAGAAATATCTAAAAAGCAGGATGTAATTCAAACTAAGAGGTACTGTTGTTGTTCAAGACTGTTGTTCTATCTTAACCTGTCAAAGACTCTGGACTTGAAAAGCACATTGAGTCCTTGCACGTGCTGAGAGCTGGAGTCTCTCGTATAAAACTGCCTCTCATGGATAGCCTATCATTTTTTTCTGGTGCTTTGTTGCTGTCAGATTCTGCACATGTTCATATGGCAGGGTAATATAGAGTCAGGCCTTTTACTGCATTTCTGTAAGTGTTGAAGCTCATATCAGAACGTGTGAAAGAAAATCTAATGTAAATGTATCTGTTTTATGGACATATGGGAACCGCTTTTAATGTATAGCAAAATTACAAGTCAGTGTTAGCAAGGCAATAGTGCATGGCAATAGTTATTTTCAGTTAAATCCCTGTTAATTGATCCATGTCTTATTGTTTTTTCATATAGCACACAATAGCCTATACTGTGATATTTTTTTTGTTTGGTTTTCAAAGTATTGAACCAAAATACGTTGTAGCCGCTCAGATGCAATGCTGTTCATTTCACAAAAGTGTTTATTGTCTAAAAATCTAATCATCGTGTTTTCATCTTACAAGAAACAAACAATTGGTCCAAAAGTAAAATGAATGAGATCATATTAGTTCTTTGTTTATCTTTATTTATACAGGGGAACCCAATGAAAACACTCTCTTTTTCATGGGCGCACTGTTTATAATACAATACAAACAGAAAAACAAATTCATTCATATAAAGCATTAAAAAGATGTGTGTATTAATGTTTGTTACCAGATTATTAAATTGTGATTGTGTCATCAACGTGTCCAGTTTTCTCTTCCAGTTTATTCCATTTTTGTGACGCAAAACAGCTAAAAGGCCTCTTTCTCATCTCAGTTTTGATGCGGCTAGTCATTACCCTCATGCAGTCATGTGATCTGGTATTAAATGTTCTGGTACTAATGATTAATAAGCAGGTGGGATTTTCTGGCTGTTTTTGAAGTAGTCCCTTATAGATATATTTCTTAAAGTGCTGTTCTCTTCTAATAGACAGACATGGCCAACCCAATTTTTCATAGTAATTCCTAATAAACGACTGACTAATCTAATCATGTTGAATTAGAGAGTATGAGTATGAATGAAAAGGGAGGAAGTGAAAGGGACTGACATTAAGCAAACTGTGAAAGAAATGGTCAAATCTGGAAATTGATCGCATGACAGCAAAAAAACAAGTTAGCACAAATAAAGTTAAATTTATTCCTAACACAAATGCGGCACCTCCCATATTCAGTATAGTCCCTATAGTCTTCACATAATCTTTATTTTATCCATGTAATCTCTCCTGCTCCTCCACCTTGCTCCAGCCTGAGCACTTGTTGTGATGTGTATCAACTGAACGTGTGCTGTGCTCCATCTGCTTGGGGCTCTCCTCCCAGCAGGCTGCTAAAGCTGAGAGCCAAGACCCCAGGCCCAACACCCCACTGCACTTTGAAATCAGATCTTTATTGTCCAGAAAGTATGAAGAATCAGCCCTCACTAACCAAACACTCTTATCCAGTCCAGACCAGCGAGGGGCTGACAGAGAGAGAAAGAAAAGGGGAGAGGTAAAACATGTGAACGGACAGGAGACAGTTATTTATAGGACACTGGGAAATAACTCAATTTTCATACCTTTCTAATTTTGTTGCTGTGCTGGTATCAATAGAGGGTGCAAATGGGTGCATGCAAAGGCATAAAAAATACAAGTGATCCTAAAATTGAAATGATCTAAAATCACCCAAAAATAATACAGCTTCAAATGAATTAGAGTGATGGGAGGAGTGGTGTTACAATGGTGTTACATGAAGGCTAATTAAGGTGTAGTAATTATATGTTGTGTTAGCAAAAAAAAAACAACAAAAAAACAAAAACAAAAACAAAAAACTTCTAAGTAATATCCTGGTCAACTTTGTGCTATTTCTTATTTTAAATTAGGTACCCTTGCTAATTTTAGTTGCTCTGTCTCTGTGAATTGTCCTGCTAAGTTGTCCTGACCAGGATCCTGATCCGCCTCAAGATCTGGAGAAGACTTCATTGGAGGCTGCACTACTGTACTCCATTGCTCTATTGTCATGATCTCTTTTCATGGATAGCCCATCTCCTACCAGATGTGTACCATGATCTCCGGGAAGTCTTCAGTAAAAGTCGGGCGCTATCGCTTCCTCTCCACTGCCCATACGACTGTGCCATAGACCTCTTGCCCGGTGCCCCCTTGCCTTCCAGCCGACTCTATAATCTCTCCAAACCAGAACGGGAGACTATGGAGCAGTATATTTGGGACTCCCTAGCCGCTAGGATTATCCGTCCGTTCTCCTCACCCGTGGGCGCCAGATTTTTCTCTCATTGATTCTGCCTTTACACCACTCCACGGAGCCACCATCTTCTCTAAGCTCGACCTCAGAAATGCATATTACTTGGTGCGCATACGGGAGGGGGACGAATGGAAGACTTTTAAGACCCCCTTAAGACACTTCAAGTACCTAGTAATGCCATTTGGATTAACCAATGCTCCAGCAGTCTTTCAAGCTCTAATCTATGACGTGCTTTGAGACTTCCTTAATAGTTTTGTTTTTGTATACCTTGATGATATTGTGATTTTTTCCCAGTCACCGCAGGAACTCCAGCACCACGTACGCCAGATCCTCCAGCACCTGTTAGAAAACAAGCTCTACGTCAAAGCCGAGAAGTGTGAGTTCCACGCAGAAAAGGTCAGTTTCCTGGCGTTCATTGTGGGGCGTGGACAGGTGAGAGCTGATCCCGAAAAGATCAAAGCTGTTACATATTGGCCTACACCCACTAGCCGTAAACAACTTCAAAGATTTATCGGGTTTGCCAATTTCTACAGGGGGTTCATCCGGGACTTTAGCCATGTCATCGCACATCTCACTAAACTCACTTCTCCCACCAGACTGTTCAATTGGACCCCCGAAGCCCAGTGCGCCTTTGATAAATTGAAGGACTTATTCACCTCAGCCCCGATCCTACACCAGCCAGACTCCTCTTGCCAGTTCATTATGGAGGTTGACGCCATAGACACTGGTGTTGGAGCTGTCCTCTCCCAAACGTTCGAATCTCACAACCAATTGTTTCCCTGCGCCTTTTTCTCTCGCCGTCTGTCCCCAGCAGAAAGCAATTATGATGTAGGGGACTGAGAGCTGCTGGCAGTCAAGCTCGCTCTGGAGGAACGGTGTCACTGGTTGGAGGGGGCGGTTTGGACTGACCACAAAAATCTATCCTACATCCAATCCGCCTCAATTCCCGTCAAGTCCGCTGGTCTTTATCCTTTAGCAGATTCAATTTCATACTCATCTACCGCATGTGGTTTGACCCGTAACGTCAAACCACATGCTCTTTCACATCAGTTCTCTCAGGAGGACACCACCGCTGCTCCAAAACCCGTCCTTCCCCCTAGACAAGGCCTAGGGACGGCGCTACGCTGTGTAGTTTCTGCCAACCCCTCTGCCTGGAACAGATTCTTGCCGTGGATCGAGTACGCGCATAATTCCCTCGTAAGTTCCGCTACCGGTATATCCCCGTTCCAAGCCTCTCTAAGAAACCAGCCTCCGCCCTCCCCGTCGGAGGAAAGGGACCTGGCGGTACCATCCATTTAACACCACCTCCAACGCTGCCACAGGGTCTGGGGAAGGACCAGAGCTGCCCTCATCCGGGGGGGGGGGGGGGTACTGTCATGAGCCCTGTCGGTCCTGCACTTTTTTGCACTTTCCCCCTCCCTCCTGTGTCTGAGCCTGGAGCTGGGCGGAGATTTTGGCTCCTCCTGTGCACACCTGGGGCTAATTGACAATCAGCTGCACCTGGAGAGGATAAGATGAGCCAGGACCTGACACCCAGCGCCAGATCATCCGCGTATCTCTGTGGTACTCCTTGCTTGGTTCCGTTGATGTTTTTTTGCTTTTTGACTTTGCTAAACTGGATATTTTGCTCCTCTCCAGATTCTGCTCCCTGGACCCACTCGGCTCTCCCGTCTCCGACCCTGCTCTTCTGTATTGGTACAGTCCATCCCGTCTCAGACTCTGATACTCACGCTCTACCCTTGGACCACAGCACACACCCCGCTACCGACTCACTGTTTGACCGTTCTACTGTTATTTTTCGCACCTTGCACTTTTTGTAAATAAACACTGTTAAACCTTCCCCGAGTTCTGTCTTTTTGGTCCCTCCTGCCTGACGTTACGACATCTACTTTCCCTGAAGGGACAATAAATAAACAACCTTTTTTTTTTTTTTTCCAAATGTTTTTATTAGGAACATCAACAAAGAAAACAAATTACATTGGAATAACATCTAGTTGTCCCTGGTTTTTGTTTTTGTTAATGAACATCCCCCTCCCACCCCATCTCAGCCCAACATATAAAACGCATACCACCAATTAAGTATTCACAAATACTACAGACAACACAAGAGCCAGGTACAAGCACACGTTCATATCGACAACACCTGCAAATTTGTAAAATAGGAGATAAAGCATTGCCACACCTGGAAAAATCTGCCTATACATCCTCTTAATGTGTATTTAATTTTTTCAAGTTTCAGAAAATGCATCATATCTCTGAGCCATAGAGAGAAAGAAGGGCCTTTAGGCGATTTCCAATGTAGTAACAATAAGCGTCTCGCAATTAGAGACGCTATAATGCCCCTCTGTGTGGAAGTCAATGCAAGTGATGAGTCAGTGATCCCAAATATGGCAACAAGAGGACAAAGTTGCAGGTTTACACCAAGAATAGCAGACATAGTGGAGAAGTAACTAGACCAATAACAGTGAAGATTAGGACAGAAAAAAACATGTGGCTAAGGTGACAAGGGGAACCATTACACTTAACACATTTGTCTTCAATTTCTGGGTACATTTCAGAGAGTCTTGATTTAGAAAAGTGCACCCTATGTACACCTTTGAATTGGATAAGACACAGACGAGCACAGGTAGTAGTAGATCGTATTCTATCAATGGCATCCTCCCAGAGATCCTCACTCAGTAATATTCCCAACTCCTTTTCCCATGCATCTTTAATTTTAATGGTTGAATTGTCACTTAATGACAAAATTAAGTTGTACATCTTAGATATCAGCCCTTTCTGATGGGGATTATATGACAGCAATTTTTCCCAGGACTCTGTAGGAGGTGCGGAGGGGAAATGAGGAAAACACTTACTAACAAAATTACGGACCTGAAAGTAACGAAACAAATGAGTACGAGGTAGGTTAAACTTGGAGGAGAGAGCAGCAAAACTATCAAACACTCCAGCTGTATATAAGTCCTTGATTTGCTTAATACCACTGTTGTACTAAGTTGAAAAAAATGAGTCAGAGATAGATGGAGGGAATAAGTGGTTGTTGGTTAACGGGCCTTGGGAAGAGGCAGATATAAATCTAAATCGACGTCTAAACTGGTACCAAATTTTAAGCATGTTAAGAACCACCAGATTATCAGTGTATGATGACGGTTTTGTGGGTATTGAAGAAAAAATAAGAAATAGATGATCCTCTACAAAACAGAAGTTCCAACTTGCACCAAGGGGAGTCTGGTGATTTCAACCAATAGCCAAGTTTGTGGATATGAGCTGCCCAGTAATATGACTGAAAATTGGGCAATGCAAGACCTCCACTCAATTTACATCTTTGCAACAATGATTTTCGGACTCTAGGTGTTTTCCCATCCCAAATAATAACCAATAATCTTGTCTAATAATTCAAAAAAAAGAGGCAGAAAAAGATGAATCGACTGGAATAAGAAAAGAAATCTAGGCAAAATATTCCTTTTAACAATGTTAATCCTACCAATCAGGGTAAGGGGGAGACTGCGCCATCTTTCAAAGTCAGAATTAATTTTAGAAATAAGAGGTGTAAAATTGGCAGATGCCAAAGTATGAAAAGAGCGGGTCACATTTACCCCTAAATACTTGAACCCTGTAGGGCTCAATTTAAAAGGTAACTCGGACTGTTGGAGATTACAAGCAGGGAGGTTTATCGGGAAGCATACACTTTTCTCCAAGTTCAATTTATACCCAGAGAAAGAGCCGAAATTATTCAGAATGTTCAAAACTGTAGGGATAGAAATAGCAGGATCAGATAAATATAATAGCAAATCGTCTGCATATAACAACAGTTTGTAATCGATCCCATTACGAGCAATCCCCCTAAATTGAGAGGAAGAGCGTAAAGTGATGGACAATGGTTCAATTGCAATAGCGAAAAGTAAAGGCAACAGGGGGCAGCCTTGACGCGTTCCACAACTAAGACTAAAATAGTCTGAGAAAGTATCATTGGTATGAATGCTAGCTTTAGGAGAGGAATAAAGGAGGCGAATCCAAGAAACAAATCTATTACCAAATCCGAATTTCGACAAAACTGCAAACAGGTACTCCCACTCCACCCTATCAAAAGCTTTCTCCGCATCAAGAGAAATAACCAATTCTGGAGAATCAGATGAATGTTTAGAATAAATTATATTCAGAAGGGTGCGAATATTAAAAAATAATTGACGCCCCTTTATAAAACCATTTTGCTCATTTGGTAATAATCAGGGGAAGTACATTCTCCAACTGGGAAGCAATTACCTTTGCCAATACTTTTACATCTGCATTTAACAATGATAAGGGTCTATAAGAATCACATACTGTAGGATCCTTGTCCTTCTTATGGAGGAGAGTAATAGTAGCATGTGTAAGTGTTGGTGGTAAAGCACCTTTTTCTAGTGATTCATTGAGCACAGCCAAAAGTAGTGGTGCTAATTTTTCAGCAAACATCTTGTAAAATTCAACTGGAAACCCATCAGGGCCAGGGGCTTTATTAGACTGCATAGCTTCAACTGATTTAGTCACTTCAGCAAGGGAAACAGGAGAGTCCAAGTGTCCAGCAGTGTCGAAATCAATAATAGGATTACAAAGATTTGGAAGAAAATCATTCATATTAGTACTGTCTAATGGAAAATCCGATTTGTATAATGAAGAATAAAATTACTTAAAGGTCTCATTAATTTCAATAGAGTCTGTAATAACAGTGCCCTGGGTATTTTTAATGCTAGTTATCCTGCGGGAAAAAGCCTGACGTCGTAACTGATGGGCCAAAAGACGACCGGCCTTCTCGCCATATTCATAATATGTACCGCGACTCTGTAGTAGCAAATGCTCTGCCTCACTAGTAGACAATAGATCAAATTCTCCTTGCAAATCTACACGCTGTTTAAACAGTTCTGGAGTTGGGCTCACCGCATATCTTTGATCAATGTCAGTGATAGCATTGGTTAACTCATTGAGTCTAGAAGCAGATCTTTTTTTAGATAAAGCACTGTAATAAATTATTTGTCCCCTAAGATAGGATTTAAGTGTCTCCCACAATAGTGAATATGAAGTAGTGTCATTCTGATTGAACAAAAGGAACTCATCAATTGCATTAGAAATAAACACACAAAACTCCCCATCTGCCAACAAGAGAGAGTTAAATCTCCACCGAGGTGGACGTCGCGTCTGGGATGTAAACTGAAAATCTAATAGCAATGGTGCATGATCAGATATAGTTATGCTCGAGTAGTCTGAAGAAACTACGAATGTATTTAAGGCTCTGTCGATAAAAAAATAATCAATCCTAGAGTAAGAGTGATGCACCTGAGAAAAGAATGAATATTTCTTATCAGAAGGGTTACGGGATCTCCAAGGGTCAACCAGACCATTATGAGTCATGAAATCAGAGAATACTTGCGACATAGCAGATAGTGTCAAGGTGGGGGATTTGATCGATCTAGAGTTAGGTCAAAAACACAATTTAGATCACCTCCAAAAATAATAGAATGAGTGTTCAAGAATGGAAGGCTGCTCAATAATCTATTAGCAAACCCAACATCATCAAAGTTTGGGGCATATACATTTATCAATAGGACCTGTTTCTGCATTAAGGTACCTGCAAGTATTAAGAATCTACCATTTCTATCAGCTATAACATTTGTAGATGAAAACTGTACATTTTTACTAATTAAGATGGCAACTCCTCTCACCTTCGAGTTAAAGTCTGAGTGAAAGACTTGACTCACCCAAGAACAGTGTAACCTGTGATGATCCTTATTTCAAAGATGGGTCTCCTGTAAAAACACTATAGAAGATTTAAGACGTTTCAAGTGCGAAAATACCCTAGACCTCTTAACAGGATTGCCCATACCTCTAACATTCCAACTAACAAATCTGAGAGGTGCACCAGCCCTAGCCATGTTAGGATTTAAAGTGGTGGTAACCATTTAAACCAGATAAAGAAAATACATAAAACATAAAGAGCTGAGATGGGATCCCTCCCCCCAAAAACCCCAAAACATAAACGACACCCAAAGTCCCCATAAAACATCAGAACAGTGGAAACAGCAGTGTTATACACAATAAGAAAAAAAAAGAAATGCCCACAAGATGTGAACAACTCAGCAATGTGGACCAATGAGCTATTCTCATGAAGATAGAGAAAAAAATTAGAAAAAGTGACTCCTACCAATTTAAAGTCTAAATAACAGTATGCGCAGTAATAAATATTAGACTATGATATTATACTTCCAGTGGTCACAAAACAAAATAGCACAGCTGAAAGTCAGCCATCAGTGAGTAAAATATCAACCCATATGATAAATATTTTAACACATGTATGTATAACAAAAGTAACAAAAGTAACAAAGACCCACAATGGTTTACACTACAGAGTGGAACAGATGACCGCACAACAGCTTACCGCGGAGTCAAAGTTTTTACATATTGTCTGGCTTCCTCTGCAGACACAAACTCCTTCTGGACATCATTGTAGGTGATGCGAAGGTGAGCAGGGTAGAACAGACCATAACGAACACCGTCAATGTCCCGAAGTTACCGCCTCACGTCGTTGAATGCAGCCCGAGCCCGAGCTACGTTTTTTCATGTGATCCGGAAAGATGGAGAGCGCCATGCCTCCTACCTTTATCCGCCCGCGCTCTCTCGCACGGCGCAGGATGTCCATACAGTCACTGTAGTAATGAAGCCTGCAGACAATAGCTCGCAGACGTGGTCGTTCATCTGGTTTGTGTGGACGTGGTCCCGTACGATGGGATCGGTCCAAGCGAGGCTCATTTTCCAGCGCGAGGGCCTCTTTAAGCAGAACGGCAACGGCAGCAGTGGAGCTGGTGTCGGGGCCCTCCGGGACTCCCACGATCCGAATATTGTTGCGCCGTGACCTGGCTTCCAAGTCCTCACATTTATTTTCGAGCCTGGTTACTGTTGCAGTGAGGCGTGTGATAGCGGTTCTCATATCAGCGATGTCATCAGTACAGTCGGACAGGACCGTCTCCACGCCCCCCATAGTGTTTTTCAACTCAGCCAGTGTAGCTTCGGTAGCAGCTTTATTAGCCGTTAGCTGCGCTTGCAATGACTGTAGATCAGCCCGAACGGGAGATAGAGCAAGACTGAGAGCATCCTGGAGTTCTTTCTTAATGATACCTGCAATGTCATCTTTCAGCGATGCCAGGAGCTCGAGTTTAAGTGTAGCGGTGTCCGAGACGGGATCAGATTCAACAGGTGGTGTTGAGGCGGGTTCAGGCTCGGCTGTAGCTAGTGGTGCACCTAACGGGTTAGCCGCAACCTGTACGCTAGGCTTCAGTTGCGTTTGAATAGTATTACGGGTCTTAATCTGACTCTTTCCAGCCATTCTGAAGTTGACTTAAGCTGCCTTGAAATTCAATGAGAAAAAATTTACTAAATTAGTGACTCAGTGTGCAGAAAATAACCATTTTATTCGGTATTAGCAGGAGCTCACGAACTCACATGTTACTCCATGGACTGCTCGGCCACACCCCCCATAAATAAACAACCTTAACTTAACTGACCCCACTGTGGCAAGTGGTTCTATCTCCTCATGAGTTGTGAGTTTTTGCATGTTTGTACCACTGCAAATAATACCATAGCTGATAACTTGGATCTCTTAATCGTTTATCTGCTTTTAATCACAATTTAATAATTTAAAGCCATAAGACTTACCCATACTGTACATAACATTTCCTTCTTCTGTCTGTGTAATCCCTCAGTCCCCCAGGTCTGATCCATAGCAAAAGATGTGTGTGTGTATATATATATATATATATATATATATATATATATATATATATATATATATATATATATATATATATATATATATATATATATATATATATACTGCACTTTTCTGGACTGAGATGTCTGATGCTTTTCCTGGGATCTGTTGTAGCCACTCCAGTTTGGGGGTCAGTGTCCCAACTGCTCCGATGACCACAGGCACCACTGATACCTTCACCTTCCAGGCCTTCTCCAGCTCTTCTTTGAGCCCCTGGTATTTTTCTAGTTTCTCATGTTCCTTTTTCCTGATGTTCCCATCACTTGGTACTGCGATGTCCACCACAATGGCTTTGCTCTGTTGTTTATCCACCACCACAATGTCGCTATCAAAGGTTCACAAAGGTTCGCTATCACCATTCTGGCAGCCTGTATCTGGAAGTCTCACAAGATCCTGCCTCGGTCATTCTCCACTACCTTTGGAGGTGTTTCCAACCTTGATCTTGGGGTTTCCAGTCCATACTCTGCACAGATGCTTCTGTACACTATGCCCGCCACTTTGTTTTGCCGCTCCATGTATGCTTTCCCTGCCAGCATCTTGCACCCTGCAGTTATGTGCTGGATTGTTTCAGGGGCCTCTTTACACAGCCGACACCTTGGGTCTTGTCTGGTGTGGTAGATCTGGGCCTCTATTGCTCTGGTGCTCAAGGCCTGCTCCTGTGCAGTCAGGATGAGTGCACAGGACTCCTTAGGACTCCTCTGAGGTATTTGGCTGTGGCTGCTTTCCTTGTTTCCTCTTCAAGGTTGCCATTTGCTTGTGGGATACCGAGGTACTTGTAACTATCCTCAATGTCTACTATTGTCCCTTCTGGGAGGGAGACCCATTCTGTGTGGACTACCTTCCCTCTCTTTGTCACCATCCAGCTTTGTCACTCATTCTTAGCATACAGGTTGATGTCATCCATGTAGAGGAGGTGACTGATGGTAGCCCCATTCCTGAGACGGTATCCATAGCCAGTGTTGCTGATGATTTGGCTGAGGGGATTCAGACCTATGCAGAACAGCAGTGGGGACAGTGCGTCTCCTTTGTATATGCCACATTTGATCACTTGTGCAAGTGGCTTGCCATTGGCCTCAAGGGTGGTTTTCCATAACCTCATCGAGTTTGCATTGAAGGCTCTTAGAGTCCTGTTGATGTTGTACAGCTCCAGGCATTCAGTGATCCATGTGTGTGAGTCATAGGCTTTCTTGTAATCAATCCAGGCAGTGCACAGGTTGGTCTTACGGGTTCTGCAGTCTTGGGCGACTGGTCAGTCTACCAGGAGCTGGTGTTTGGCTCCCCTGGTATCTTTGCTGATGCCCTTCTGTGCTGTGCTCATGTATTGATCCATGTGCCCACTTATCTTGGTCGCGATGATGCCTGATATGAGCTTCCATGTTGTGGAGAGACAGGTTATTGGCCTATAGTTGGATGGGACAGTACCGTTTGAAGTTCTGGATCAGTATTGTATGCCTTTCAGTTAGCCATTCAGGGTGAGTCCCATCCATGCAGCAGCTGGTTCATTTGGGCTGCCAGGCACTCATGGAGAGCAGTGAGCTTCTTTAGCCAGTAGGTGTGGATCATGCCAGGACCTGGTGCGGTCCTGTTTTTCATGCCTGAGAATCTTTCCTGGTTGTCTGCCACTGTGATGGTGACTGGATTCTGTACGGAGAGGTTGCTGTGGTCTTCTCTCTGAGCCACTGTGCATTGCTGTTATGTGATGCCTCCTTCTCCCATATACCTTTCCAGTACCATTCGGTTTCCAGCCTTGGTGGGTCTGCTCTAGTGCTATTACCCTGCCATTGGGCGTACACTTTCGCCAGTTGTGTTGCGAACAGACTGTTTATTCGTTTGGCTTCATTGTCTCGCATGTACCTCTTTAGGTGGCTGGCTGCCTATATATATATATATATATATATATATATATATATATATATATATATATATATATATATATATATATATATATATATGTGTGTGTGTGTGTGTGGGGGGGGGGGGGGGTGTATGTGTGTATGTTTTAAACTTTAAACAAAGGAGTGACTCAAAGCTCAATTTTGGGCCCACTACTACTACTTTATTTATTAATAGGATAGAATAGAATGAATTATTGTCACTATACACATGCACAACACCATACACATGCACAGCGAGATTAAAAACAACTCACCCTCCAATACAGACATGGGACACTTACAACACAGTATAACTAAAATAAATAAGTAAGTGCTAGTGCCAGACATTAAAACATCCCAGACTACAACTCTCAGTCAAACAAAATTTACAATTACCCGGTAGTAAATACCGCAGAGTCACATACTGCACTTGATCAAGTATTGCACTGTATTAGCTATTGCACTGTGATAAATATTGCACTGTGTTAAATATTGCACTGTATTAAATATTGCACTCAGTCAAGCATATTGCACTGTATTAAATATTGCACTGTATTAAATGTAATGTGATTGATTGCAATTTAAGATTTTGATGAATTCCACACAGATTCCACATTAAACCAAATTAATGTGCAGATTTCACATAGAATATCTTGTCGACATGAAAGAAATCTGAGATTGTGAAACTTTGTCGATATCAATATTACGGTACTGACACAGCTGTTTTCCAGGCGTTAATACAGTCTCAGTCAAACTTAGACTGTTTGACAGGGTTTTTTTCTTAAAAAAACAACCCCAAAACATTTAAATGCAATGTGCAAGTTACAAATCATACCCTAAATGCTACATTGAATCACCACCTATAAATATTTGTGCACTCTATGGAAAAGTAGATTGGCCATCACTATCTGTCAGAAGAGATACTTGATCACTTGCTTTTTTAACTTTGATACGTAAACTTCTAATACAAAATTGTCTATGTCTAAAAACATGCAAAACTGGATACACTATAATAATCTGGTGATAAACATTTATTTATCCATCCATCCATTTTCTTCCGCTTATCCGGGGCCGGGTCGCGCGGGCAGCAGTCTAAGCAGGGACTCCCAAACTTCCCTCACCCCAGACACGTCCTCCAGCTCCTCCGGTGGGACCCCAAGGCGTTCCCAGGCCAGCTGAGAGACATAGTCCCTCCAGCGTGTCCTGGGTCTTCCCCGGGGCCTCCTCCCCGTGGGACATGCCCAGAACACCTCCCTAGGGAGGCGTCCGGGAGGCATCCTGAGCAGATGCCCAAGCCACCTCAGCTGGCTCCTCTCAACGTGTAGGAGCAGCGGCTCTACTCTGAGCTCCTCCCGTGTGACTGAGCTCCTCACCCTATCCCTAAGGGTGCGCCCAGCCACTCTGCGGAGGAAACCCATTTTGGCCGCTTGTATCCGCAACCTTGTCCTTTCGGTCATTACCCAGAGCTCATGACCATAGGTGAGGGTGTGGTTCTTCACCACAAAGGACCGATACAGTGACCGCATCACTGCAGACGCTGCACCGATCCGCCTGTCAATCTCATGCTCCATCCTTCCCTCACTCGTGAACAAGACTCCGAGATACTTGAACTCCTCCACTTGGGGCAGAGACTCACTTCTTGAAGTGAGTCTCGAAGAAGTGAGTCTCGAAGAAGTGAGTCTCGAAGAAGTGAGTCTCGAAGAAGTGAGAAGAAGCCATCAGGACAACATCATCTGCAAATAGCAGAGATGAAATCCTGTGGTTCCCGAACCAGACCCCCTCCGGCCCCTGGCTGTGCCTAGAAATTCTGTCCATAAATATAATGAACAGAACCGGTGACAAAGGGCAGCCCTGGCGGAGTCCAACATGCAACGGGAACAGGTCTGACTTACTGCCGGCAATGCGAACACAGCTCCTGCTCCGGTCATACGGGGACCAGACAGCCCTTAGCAAAGGGCCCCGGACCCCATACTCCAGGAGCACCCCCCAAAGGACACCACGAAGGACACGGTCGAATGCCTTCTCCAGATCCACAAAACACATGTGGTCTTGTTGGGCAGTCCACATGAACCCTCGAGGACCCGATGGAGAGTATAGAGCTGGTCCAGTGTTCCACGACCAGGACGAAAACCACACTGCTCCTCCTGAATCCTAGGTTCGACTATCGGTCGGATTCTCCTCTCCAGTACCCTGGAATAGACCTTACCGGGAAGGCTGAGGAGTGTGATTCCCCTGTAATTGGAACACACCCCCCGGTCCCCCTTTTTATACAGAGGGACCACCACCCCAGTCTGCCATTCCAGTGGTACTGTCCCCGACCGCCACGTGATGTTGCAGAGACGTGTCAGCCAAGACAGCCCCACAACATCCAGAGACTTGAGGTACTCAGGACGGATCTCATCCACCCCCGGAGCCTTGCCACCGAGGAGCTTGCTAACCACCTCGGTGACTTCAGCCAGGGTGATGGACGAGTCCGCCTCCGGGTCCCTAGTTTCTGCTTCCTCCTCTGAAGACGTGACAGTGGGATTGAGGAGATCCTCAAAGTATTCCTTCCACCGCCCGACAACATCCCCAGTTGAGGTCAGCAGCTCTCCACCCGCACTGTAAACAGTGTTGGTGAAGCACTGCTTCCCCCTCCTGAGGTGTTGGACAGTTTGCCAGAATTTCTTTGAGGCCGTCCAATAGTCCTCCTCCATGGCCTCCCCGAACTCCTCCCAACCCCGAGTTTTTGCCTCTGCAACCGCACGAGCCGCAGCACGCTTGGCCCACCGGTACTCATCGGCTGCCTCAGGAGTCCCACGAGCCAACAAGTCTCAATAGGACTCCTTCTTCAGCTTGACGGCATCCCTTACTTCCGGTGTCCACCACCGGGTTCGGGGATTGCCGCCGGGACAAGCACTGCAGACCTTACGACCACAGCTACGAGCGGCCGCATTGACAATAGAGGTGGAGAACATGGCCCACTCGGAGTCCATGTCTCCAATCTTCCCCCCGGGATCAGGGAGAAGTTCTCCCGGAGGTGTGAGTTGAAGACCCCTCTGACAGAAGGCTCTGCCAGGCATTACCAACAGACCCTTACAATACGCTTGGGTCTGCCAGGTCTGTCCGGCTTCCTCCTCCGCCAGCGGATCCAACTCACCACCAGGTGGTGATCGGTTGACAGCTCAGCCCCTCTCTTCCCCCCGAGTGTCCAAGACACGTGGTCGGAGGTCAGATGACACGACAACAAAGTCGATCATCGACCTCCGACCTAGAGTGTCCTGGTGCCACTTGTACTGATGGACACCCTTGTGCTCGAACATGGTGTTTGTTATGGACAAACTGTGACTAGCACAGAAGTCCAATAACAAAACACCACTCGGGTTCAGATCAGGGAGGCCATTCTTCCCAATCACGCCCCTCCAAGTGTCACTGTCATTACCCACATGGGCGTTGAAGTCACCCAGGAGAACAACGGAGTCCCCAGTCGGTGCACTGTCTAGTACCCCTCCCAGGGACTCCAAGAAGGCCGGGTACTCTGCAATGCTTTTTGGCCCGTTGGCTGACACAACAGTGAGAGACCTGTCCCCGACCCGAAGGCGCAGGGACGTGACCCTCTCATTCACCGGAGTGAACCCCAACACGAAGCGGCTGAGCTGTGGGGCAATGAGCAAGCCCACACCAGCTCGTCGCCTCTCCCCGCGGGCAACGCCAGAGAAATGGAGAGTCCAGCCCCCCACAAGAAGTTGGGTTCCAGAGCCCAAACTGTGCGTGGAGGTTGAGCGTTACCGACTACCGCTTTATTTATCATTATGATTTATTTATCACACCTGCGTGTTTTTAATGTTTTAAACAGGGTGCTCATGAAAAAGAGAGCCTGAGTACCCTCATTGGGTTCTCCCTGTATGAATAAAGATACATGAAAAAAGGCATATTGTGGAACATTTGTGACAAAGCAAAAACATGGAGAGAAGCAATTTGCGGGTATAGCTCACCTTAACCTATTGTGTAGAAAATGCCCAATTTTACCAATTAATATGCCAAATAACTGTATCAACGCTTCAGAAGTCAACTTTGAGACTACCCTTTCCCCAGACACTCTCCACGTCACCTACAGCTTCTAATGCACAATTCTTGAAGCATGTTTGAATGATCCCATTGTCCTTTTCAGCACATGCCTTTGGTCTTATGTCACTACTCTCTAAACTTGAGATGGGCAACTGTAGGTCTGCAGACTAACCCCATTCACAAAACTCCACAACCTTTTAACAATTTAATGTAATAATTTTAATACATTGATAATCAAGTTAAGATTTGTTGCAATGAATCAGGGAGCAAATATGTTTGAAGGTTTGACTCTTCTACATAGGAAAACTGACTGTCTTTCAGGAAACTACCGTGCGCTCTAAGAATCAGAGCTATTTGAATCAGAGCTATTTGAATTTGAAATCAAAACAAAAGGGCCAGCAAGTTTTATATGGGTGAATCTCAGGTTATAATTCTTACACATTGAAGCCACAAAGATATTTCACTCATGGAAGGAAAGTCTTTAGTCAATTTTACTGGGTACCATCCAATTATTTTAACCCGCAAATGTAAAAGTAGTACTGAATGTAAACACAAGGTAGACAGTTTTTATGAAAATTTGTCAGGGACCCTTCTGCACATTTTGAGCTATAAGTTCATGGTCATCATTATTAAAAAAGACAGAGGGAGAACATCTTTATCTCCATGGATATGTTCTTGCTTTGCTTGTAATGTTCCACACATCCCATTAAAATGCCACATATTTACTTTATTACATTTTTTAATTGCTAAAAATGTCTTAACATTGCTTCTCCACAGATATCCAATTTTGCCTGATGGTGTCACTTGCTAGTCTGCAATGATGGACCCTCTACCAAAAAAAGTAAAACATAGCGCCTTTAACTTAGCTGTATAGTATTGATGATTTAGTGACCCACAACCTCTTGTATATTGACAATAGTACAGTCCCTTTGGTAGTGCAGTTGTGATTGATTGCATCAGTGCAGTGGAACGAAGGCTGGTGTTAGGCTCTTTTATGGGGGACTGCAGGACTGTGGTGTTACATTTCAATGGATCTGCCTTTGGCCAGATAGATGATAATACTACACAGGCTGTCTCTCTTCACACGCACTGCGACACTCAATAGCAGACAATCTGAGGTGATGACTTTACAGGGCTCTGGTTTAAAGGGAAGCATCCAGATGTGACAGATGTGGCAGCGATCCTTCAGGAACATGACAAGATAAGAGCCCTGATGGCTTTCACTGCTAAGAGTGGCTTTCTCCAGCAGCAGCAGTGGTTAAGCAGAATGTGGTCATGTGAAATACCACAACTAGAATGATAGAATTATACTTAATTAGTTTAAATTGCACTTTGTAACTCTTGTGGTGCAAGACCTGACACCTTCTTGTCTTCATCAAGATAATTTTGCTTTGTTTGGAATGTTCCATGGCATTTAACCTGATTTGAAATGATTTAAATACCAATGTTTTTTATGGGTAAAATACAGTGGAAAAACAAGCATTATTTTCTACAGATTGGGCCTTTTAAACAATCAATCAAACTTTATTCATAAAGTGCTGCTTAGAGCCCTGAGGCCATCAGAGGGCCCCTAAGAGCCCATACATTTATATTGAAAATATAAATGTATGAAACCTAAATGTCACTCAGGTGTTTATACTAGTCTACATATCCCTCTAAAACGATCAGATGTGTTTTATTTCCAGTAGCTAGTTGTGTGCTACCTACATTTTTTGAGTCAGGCAGTGGTGTGAACAGCTACAGTTTACACCGGTATGAAGGACCCCTCCCCTCCAGGTGTGCTCTGGGTACGCTGAGGCAGCAGAGGGATATTTGAATGATGTTTTACAGATTGAAAGACTAAAAGTTAGTGAAGTTGAGTGTATCTAAAGTACGGGACAATGCATGAAGAACCCAGAGGAAGGTCGTTTTGGGGAAAGAGAGACTTTTCAGAAAGGACTTGAAATATGTCACCATTTTACACCAGTGGACCTGCAGGTATATAATTGTGCAGACAGGATATATATCAGAGTGGTCGAGGACAGCAGGTGAGTCCATTTATTACATTGGCTGTTTTTGGTTGTGTCTGATCCTTTTGTCTATAAACATTAGATGATGTGAGTGTAGTTAAAGCACGTTAACAACGTTGATTGTGGCAGAAAACTCTGTTAAATCTGCTGAGCAAAAGAAAGACCTGTGAATGACTCCTGAATGTGTTGTGAATGCTTCGTATAGGGATGCACCGATACCACTGCAAAAATTAGTATAAGTACTTCATTTTACTAACTGATACTGAGTAAAGATACCTATACCAGGATTTTCATACTAAAGCCACTTTTTGATCTTAGAATACTTATCTTTAATAATAATTTAAAAATTTCTTTGGCAGATTCTTTTGTTATACTTGAGGTTACTGCTGTTGTGAGCCTGTTGTGATGATGTCTTAATGTTGTCAAATATGAATATGTGGCACTGAAGTGGAAGGGCCCATGAGGGCAAATCCAGCTAAGGGCCCCCTAAAGGCTAGGGACGGCCCTGGCTTTTCATACAGAAAATGTAACACAAAGTACTTTTCAGTCATTAAAAACAACACCAGAAAACCAAACAATCCACACCCCCCCCCCCCCCCCCCCCACACACACACACACATACTCAAATACAGTACAGTACAGTAACTTGTCCTTGTGGTGTCCTTGAAAAGTTACATGGTGCACCTTTAATCACAAGTACAATGTAAAAAATCAACATGCTACAAATGGCTCTCTGTCTAGCAGCAGGTTGTAAATTTAATTCCTGGCCTATGGAATCTATGGAAGCAACTGTAATCTGGTTTGCCCTCAAGGAACCTAAAACACATCCTAATACTAAAATACTCAACTAGGTACTCCATCTGTCTGCCATGTACTAAGCGTAATCCCAAAGTGGCATTGAAGGAAGAGACATATTGAATCATGTGTTTTATTGCATTTTATTTTATTTTAATACTTAATGCTATTTATTACACCTGTGTCAAGTCTCACCCTTTTATTATAGGACTTGGGACAATCACCAAGTCCATGGTGACGTTAAATAAAAGAGTAGCTTTTGGTTGATCATTCAGCTTGGAATTTCTTTTTTATGGAGTGCTTTCATTTTCACTTGAATGTGTTCTAGATTAATTTGTTATTTTACAACCCAGATTTCCTTACGGCACTCACAGGCCTACCAGAATATTCTTACATAGCAAGTAGGGTGTTTTGACTCGCGTATACTTCAACTTTGCCATGTGAGTCCTAGGCAGACAGTTGGCAAGGACATGAGAAGGGCTGCGCACCAACCACACCTGTGATGACTTCATGCTCCTCTTCGGGCTTCACCGTAAACACCGCACCGCTGCTGCTGTCTGCTTTGTTTACCAGTTCACTGCCTGTCTGCCGTAATCGCTCCTTCTTCTCCGCGTCTCTGAATGACAGCGAGGATTTCACTTTGCCTCGAGCGACGTCACACGTTTTTTCCACCTTCCCCAAAAGACAAATATACACACGGCATGTTTGAGAGAGCAGCGTGCGCCGTGAGTCTTTACCTGTGGAATAGTCCGGCGCGGGACGGTAAAAGTTTTGAGTTGTCTGTTATTTGAAGTTATTGGCGACAATTGATCGGCACAACCAAGAGGTCAACCACCACAACTATGACAGTGGACCATTCCTGGACCTCTTGACCGTGGTGAGATGCGAGTTTCAGGGGGGATTATTATTGGATGATGAGCGCCAACCACCACTAACCAGTTAAGATTTATGCATTTGAGACGTTTAGTGCCACTTTTTTCGTCTGGGAGATAGAGGACATCGTGGTAAATATTGTGCGTCGCGGGAGTGGATGTTTGCAGCGGTGCAAAGATGACACGCGTGCGTCTTTCGCGGATTCAGCTCGCCCTCTTCTTCATCTTGCTATGCCCCGTCAATATCATTGGGCTGTGGTGGTAAGTACTGACAGTCAGCCACGTGTTGCTCTCATAGGCATCGGATAGTGTTTTAGTATGGGCAGAGGTGTGCTTAAAACCTGTACGTAATGTGTAGTTTTCAGGCATGTATTCTTGGTGTTTTCCAATTTCATAAACGTATTGGCTGCATGCAAAGGGCAAAATCAATCAGCCAGTACTTGATACAGAATAATTATAGTCTATACACATAAAGGGCACAAGCAAATACCATCTTTAAAGATATACGTTGTTTTCCTGGTAATTTCACATGAGTAATCGTATCTATTTTGCTTATAGAGATGTTTAAATTTGTCTCCTACTTGACTTGACAGGATCACACAAGATTGTTCATCTGCATCAAACATTGTGTCCAATATCTAGTCTATCAAATAATAGTTAATCCCCCACAGGCTCCACCCTCATAAACATGCATCACTGCTTTTTATTATGGCATTAGATCTTTTTGATTAGTATGCTTTCATGCTAATATGCTGAATTGTCATCTGGATTAGTGATGTTACATAAGTTACTGCAATTATTATATAGCCCTTATTTATCTAGTGTCGTTGTCGCTCTAGTAGTATAGTATAGTATAGTGTATATATATATATATATATATATATATATATATATATATATATATAATTTTTTTTTTCCTATTTATTTATTTATGTATTTATTTATTTTTTCGTACATTACACATCAGTACTGAAACTGTTGATTTGTCCTCTAAATCAAACATGATTTATTTAAATGACTTTTTATCCCTGATACACCGTTATTTGATTCAGATAAAAATCCGATTTAGAGGTATATTATATTAGTAGGAAAGCACATTAAAGGTATATTAGTAGGATAGCACATTGAAGGTGCACAATGTAACTTTTCTGTGGAGGGCCTGCCACCAACTTGTCCTCATGGAGATGTAATAACAGGTATGATCCACAGTATATGGCATCAAATATATCTAAATGTAGACAGACACCACTAGGCCAAGTTGAAGGTCAAATCTGTAAAGAGGCAAGCCCATTCTCTATAAGAACGTGTGTTTTACAATTATTTTGAACAATAAATACACATGTAATTTAAATAATGCAATATAAGACAGGTTTAATGCCACTGTGAGACTTCATAGAGACAAGCAGGTGGCTGACCCCTTACTAGATTGTAGTGTATTTATCTTATGTTCAGTTGGATCTCAAAATACTATTTTATTTTACTGTGATACTGATATTTATCTTAAGTTATATATATATATATATATATATATATATATATATATATATATATATATATATATATATATATATATATATATATATATATATATATATATATATATATATTCTGTTTCACTTTATTGAAACAGACAATAAAGTTGCCAATGCTACAAATTGCCCTAAAAAGTCCAAAGGCACACTCACTGTCCAACTAAGCTCAGACAAAATGCTAATATTATGTTGCAAAAGTGGAGTGAGGTGTCTGGCGTTTGTTGCCTGCAGTTATTGAGGAAAGAGGAGCTCCTGGTTTGTGCGTGTGTACATGTATGTGTGTCTATCTATGTGCATATATCTATGTGAAGTTGCAGAGGGGGAGTTAGGAATGTCAGGTGGCCCTCTAGCACAGAGCCTTGCCAGCAAGCCAAATTCACGCAATTTTTGTGAGTTCACAAAATCTGAAGAATTCGTCTTGAACAGCTCCGGCTGAATCATTTGTATGTGATAGGTCAGAAACTAACCAAACACAGGGCAGCATTGTCATTTGTGTGAAAGTCAATGCCAAATCAACCAAAACAAACATGGCGATGGCGACAGATGTACTTCGGCCTATTTTAGCAGAAATGCAGACAATTTAGTTTTTGATAAACATGCAGAGGGAAGCGCTTTGTCCGAAGCTTCGACCAATCAATGTCAGGTCTTTGTTTGAACACTCTGATCATTGGTTCCAATCACGTTCAGCAAGAGCGATCTCAGATTGATGTGTAGAACTCAGTTCATAGTCCTTATTGGCCCAGCTTTTCAACCTCTGTGACAGTTGGACAGACAGACAGTCTGAGATGTTACTGATAACTAAATACTTTTGGGCCATGCGGACTCCCGTACATACCCCATCATCCGGGTTGAAAGGTGAACTGTGTCACTTTTCTGGTAGATGGTCTACCCTCTGTCAGTCTAGTTTTTATTGTGCTATGAATGTTCCACAGTATGTGGTCTATCTCCATGGAGACAAGCAGGTGATGCCACCAGGGCAAGTTACAGGTCAAATCTATAGAAAGGCAACTCCATTCAGAGTAATAATTTCTATTTTACAGTGTTTTAAGCAATAAAAGACACCTGTAATTGATTAATGCAAAATAGATAAGCTGCACTGTGGAACAAATAGCAGTACAGCAGCAGGACAGCAGTATTCTCTTCTTTGAGACAAGCAGGTGGGAGATCCTCCACCAGAAAAAGTTACACAGTGCACCTTTAAATATCATGTGGATTATTCTCTTCTCACACGAATGCGGCGGCGGTTTGAATCAGAGCTTTGTGGTATTTTTTTTCTCTTGTTCTCAGGCGAATCCTCCCACTGTCCATTCACAGCACAGTCAAGGTCATTGTGAGCTATTGGTGTCACTGAGACACAGACTGAAGGCACGAGTTTCACAAAAGAACTGAATATGAACTATAGACTGCGTAACCAGTTAGTCGCACTTAACACAGTATTTATCATCATTATATTTATAACATTTCAAATAGCACAGTTGGGCCTGTCATGACATCGCAATAAACCATAACACTGAAACCCATTTACACCTGACACAATAACTCTAAAGCGAGATCCATAAAAAAAAAAAAAACATGAACTGCAGTAAATATATAGTCATCTGCAGCTCAAATGTTATGGCACCATACAACAAATTAATAACAAAAAGAAAATCTACATGTGATAAATACTGATCCCCGAAAACTGGCAATATGATAATCATCATAACAGGAGTATTCATTCATCTATATATTGTTTAGTGTTTCTCTAATTGTGACCCTCAAGCGGTTTAGTGTTTGCTATATTTTCAGTCAGTTTTTTCATGTTTTGTCCAATTCATTATTTGGAATTACCTAATTGGCAAATGGTCACATTTTTACTTTTACACCTTCAAGGTATTCATAGCACTTTACATCAAGGAACCATCCACCCATTCACACACACATTCTACACCAGTGTACGCAGACACTGGGGGGTCTTGCCAAAGGAAACAGCAACAGCATTCATCTGTGGAATCTGAAATTGCACCGCCAACATGTGGGTCATTGAATTGGACCACTCTACCAATGTTTATGTTGAGAGCAGGATTCGAACTGCCACCTCCAGCCTTTTGTAGACCTGAAATAGTGTAGAATTAGATCTGGCGATACTCATAAGGCCAGTTCAGCTGTGTTGTTGTGTCTTTGGGCAAGGCCATAGGTGGCCATAGGTGTAAATTTGCAGCGGTCAGTTTGGCCCAGAGCACTTGTGGCTACATGCAGAAGTTGTGTTGGGAGTGAATGAAGATCAAAATTAACCATTAACCTCCTTACATGATTTACTAACCAGAAACTGTTACTTGTTCCTAAAAATAACCTTAATCATAACCGTAACGATGAGTGAATTTTGGCAGCACGTGCATGACTTTAGCGCAGCTTTGAAAAAGAAAAAAAAAATCACCTCTTATGAAGAAATCCACAAATAAATAAATAAATAAATGATATTCAACATGCAATTTGTTTCTTCCCCAGTCCCATGCAATGATATATGTTTGCTCTTCTCCTCATAGTCATGTAGGTGTGTTGTTATGTCTTTTCCTGAGAACTGCTCTGATTTATTAGCCACACAGGGTCAAAACAAGACAAAAATGTGGCCCAGAGTCACTGTTGGCTGGAGGGGAGTTGTCTGAGCTCGAATCGGGCTCTTACCCAGCTGTGGAAGGGAAAGGGTCAAAGGTTAATGTGGTTTTATGTTGATTAATAACAGCACCTTTAGACTGAATCTAATCTATGGATAAACCACTTCTTGTATTGCATAGCAAGACAATGCAAATCTACATTTATTCATTGTGTAAAAGAAAGAATGCATCAATGATACAATACAAAATGATTCCGGGTAGTAAACCCTACAAGTTTGCTATGAGAACTTGCATATATAGGAATGTCGTGTTGATTATTAAAGGGTCGATATTAGGCTGTTTTCTGGTCTTATAATGTCTTTGCTATGAGAACTTGCATATATAGGAATGTCGTGTTGATTATTAAAGGGTCGATATTAGGCTGTTTTCTGGTCTTATAATGTCTTTGCTATGAGAACTTGCATATATAGGAATGTCGTGTTGATTATTAAAGGGCCGATATTAGGCTGTTTTCTGATCTTATAATGTCTTTTTTTACTCATCCAAAACACCTGGAGTTGCGTTTTATTTCATTCACGCATGTTAAATTCACAAACTCATACTCACGCATATTTAGGCTGAGATCTTTTCTGAAACGGAAAACACTTACCTTATGATATTATGTGATAATACAGGAAGTACTCCACTGTGTTTTTAAACTCCATACAACTTTTGCTAGAATCATTTGGATGATGTCAGGCTGAAATTGTTCATCTCTAATGAACTAAAGGTAAAAGGTAGCTGACAACTTCAAATGAATCATGGCATTACAAGGTGAACAGAGCATTTTGAGCTTTGGAGATGCAAACAGACTAATAATAAATAATAATTTGTGTGAATGAAACAAAACACAACTTCGGGTATGTTTTTTATGTGGTAACAGCATTATAACATGGCTAACAGCTCACAAGAGCTGGTTTTGCATAATAAATATTGTATTGTACATATTGTATCAAAATATATCTTAATAAAAATAGAAAAAAGGAGGACTATGTGACTTTTTTGGTGGAGGATACATGTGCTTATCCCAGTGCTCTTGGTTTGTGTGAAATACTCCACAGTATATGGCATTAGACTGGTCTATCTTGAACTTATTCAGTTCTATTGCTCCAAAAAATCCATGCAAAAAAATGTGTTATTGCTGTTAGATGACTTGTCTCTACACAGATCTGACTTGTAACTTGCCTGACATCACCTGCTGGTACACATATTCTCCACCAGTACAGTTACATAGTGCACTTTTGAGAAAATATATCAATATATTAAAAATATATCAATAATAGATTATTTAATATCCCTAAATTTTATTTGGCCTAGGAAGTAGCACAAAAAGTAAACCAATTTATATCATTGTGTGGCTCAATTTCAAACTAAATAACTTAACTTTTAAGGGATTTAGCAGTTTAAGAACTCTGGCAAATGTTTTTGAAATTTTCCAGCCTTGAACTTGAATAGGCACACTTCTCCTCTTTATCCCCACTGACAGCCATTGTCATCTTCACTCACTCACTTGTCTTCTGGCTGCCTGTCTACCTCCTCCCTCCCTCTCTCGCTTTCTCCCTTTCCCTTTTCTCTCATAAACTGGTTTGCAATGGACTGTCCTGGGACGATGCCACACCTGCATTTTGTCCTCCCCTGATCTTTTTGGGACAATGATGCTCTGTTTTCCCATCGCTAGGTCCTCTGCCGCTCTCTATCTCCTCGTGTCTTTAGCCGTACTTGAGAACCGCTATCGTATGTAGATAGGCCCAGGCTGAAGGAGAAAGGAGAGAGAGGAGCGGTGACAGACGCAGGGCGAGCGAGATGAAATGTGGGCGATAGGCGTTCTTTCAGAGCCCGGCTGATTAGAACTAAGAGCTAATCATGGGTCCAGACAGACAGCAGTGAGGAATGCCTTTGCTCTGTCCAACACTACTCCCGACTGCAGCGCTTAGAAAGGCCAGCTCTTAGAAAGGCCAGCTCTGAACGGAAGGGGGGGAGAAAGAGAGGGAGAAAGATGGTCTTGGTCTGGACAAAAGCTGACTTGGAGTGTGCCACAGTCCCACAGGTGCAAACAAGCCACCAGTACAACAGTGTGCTCAAAATGTACAATAGAAATAAAAAATATTCCTACATGACTTAACTATAAACTATATTGTCATAATATATAGCATCATCACTTATACTATACCAACAATACAATACAGATTAACTTTACCTAGTTAAAATGTATGGTATTTTCTGATCTATGTAAAATGTGTATAATGTTGTTTCCTCATCATAAACTGGAGTTATGTTTTGTCTCATTCACACAATTTTAACACACAATGTTCTTCTCTCAAACTGAAAACACTTTGTTCCATCTTGTGATGTATTTTAAACATTTTAACAGTTACTAAAAAGTAGCTATTACCTAGTTAGATGTAACAGAGCATTTTGAGGTTTGGAGATGTAGACTAATATCCAATTCAATTCATTTTATTTTTGTAACGCCCAAAATCACAACAACAGTTGTCTTGAAGGGCGTTCATGTGAGTACCCGGAGGAAACCCATCCAGACACGGGGAGAAACATGCAAAACTCCACACAGAAATAATAAAGGATTACTCAAACATGTGTGAAAGAAACAAAACACAACTCCAAGTATGCTTTGAGGTAACAACGTTTTAACAAGGCTAAAAGCTAGAGTCAATTTTGTGTAATACAGCAGTGGTCCCCAACCACCGGGCAGGGGACGGGTACCGGGCCGTGACGCATTTGCTACCGGGCCGCACAAAAACGGTAAATAGTTTATCAGTGACCGCATCTTCTCCGTCGTAACTTTTGCCTGTCCCTCATGACGCACTAATAAGCTCGTCCATAGTGTTGTGAGGTGTGTGTCTAGCTCCTATGTGCTTTAGTTCAGTGTGGTGCGTGAGCGTGAGTGTGAGTGAGAGGTGACGTGCGCGTTCATGTGGCGCATAGTGTGGTTCAACCTGCGGAGAAGCGGCGAGTGTGAGAGTCTAGAGGTGCACTTGGAAAAAGACAGTGTGTGAGTTAGTTAGAGCAGAAGTGATGTGTTATTACAGTGCAGTACAGATAATAAAACCACCAACTCTTGAGCAACAGACTGGGAGCTCTTTGAGCTCGAACCACACTCCAAACAACTTTGAGGTTAAGAACAGGGAGTTAAACCCCGGAGGAAGAGTGACCCTTCGGCCCTGGAGAAGACGGATCTCCCCTGTGTCTCCTGACCACGGTCAAGGGAGCGAAGCAGGAAAGGTTTAACAGTAGATATATAATGAAAATCCTGATAGGAAATCGCCACAGACATATATTTGATGTAGTGGCAAGTTTATTATATCTGTGATAGATCTGCTCTTGTCTCCGCGATAACGTATCACGTTTAACACATCGGACACGACACACAAAAACAGAACCACAAGCGAGTGAAAATGAGCCAAAACAAAAGTCTTTGGAGAGCTTTTTAACAAAGGGGAAAAGGCCAACTGAGGAACCAGAAAAGGAGCCTACGACCTCCAATAAAAAGAAAGCTAAATTTAACAGACAATACCAGGAGTCCTACTTAAAATATAGGTTTGTCTGTGAGTCCGCTCTGCGTAATATGCGTGAAAAGCGAACGAGGCAATGAAACCTTCAAAACTGCTTTGGCACATGGAGACTAAGCACCTGGGATAAAAAGATAAGATAAAAGATATAGAGAAAAGAAAGAAACAAACGTGAGCAAGAAGGAAAGAAGAAACAAGTGCAGGGCTCACACTGATGCTGCAGTATACTGTGGTGAGTTGTATTTTTTATGCACTTAACTTATTTTTGCCATATTTATCTGCCACGCGTAGAAGGCCTGTCCGTGAAAATAAAACCTACATTGTTCTGGTTCGTGGTGCAAAAAAGGTTGGGGACCACTGTAATACAGGACCTTTAAATTTAAAAACAATATGGGGATATGGCCCTTGAATTATTAATAACTCAGTTGGTAGAGTGTCCTCTGATGTGAAGTTTGGCAGTTCAAATCTCGCTCTGGACAGAAACATCATTGTTTGAGTGGTCAGATCCACTGACCTACAGGTTGGCGGTGCAGTTCCAGCTCCCACATATGAATTGTGGGAACTGGAATTGGAACACAGTGTGTTCTTGGGCAAGACACTTAGCCCACCTCTGCCCTACTGTCTACGTATACTGGTGTATGAATGTTGTGCGAATGGGTGAGTGGTTCTTTGATGTAAAGCGCTATAAAGTGCTATGTAAAAATGTGTTTCAGATTAGCCATTGTGAATCAATGATTGACTGCTCTCTGCAATATTTGATATTGAATTATTCAAAGTACTTCATTGTCATTATACACACCATTAGCAAATATGCTTGGTAATGGAAGTGGCATCGATTAGCTTATAGCAGGACGGCAATGGTCAGAGGTCAGACATTCAAGGTAGAATACTCAACTCAAAACTTGAATTAATTTCTTGCAAAGTTTTATTTATTTATTAATTACATTTTCTTACCATATTTATTTATGTGCTCTAAGATAGGGAAGATCCGGTTAAATGTTTTGTGATTGAGAGGAAGTGTTTACTTTTAGTATATTCTATTTTTACCTATTCTTTGCTTCTTGTTGTATAACACAATTTTGCTTCTGAACTTCAGTGCCACAAGACCACAGCCTCATCAGCTCCTCTCTCTCTCCCTCTCTCCTTTCTCCATCTCCTCTCTCTATTTCTCTCCGCTTCTCTCTCTCTGTTCCCCTCTCTCTGCTCCTCTCTTCTTTCTCTACACCGTCCTCTCTGTCCATCTATCTCTCCTCCTCTCTCTCTTTCTCTCTCTTGCTCACTCATCCTCTCTCCAATACTCTCTGCCTCTCCACTCGTCTCTCCCCTCTCCTCTATTTTTTTCTCTCTGCTCCTCTCTCTCCCACTCTCTTCTCTCACTCTCTCTCTCTATCCCACTCTCATTTCCTCTCTCTGCCCCTCTCTCCCTCTCCACTCCTCTTTTCTCTCTCTGTGCTCCCTCTCCTTTTCTCCTCTCTCTCTTTCTCTCTGTCTCTCCCACTCTCCTCTCTCTCTTCCTCTCTTGCTCTCTCTCTCCCACTCTCTTCTCCTCTCTCAGGTCCTCTCTTGTGCTCTGCCCCTCGCTCTGTCTCAGTTTGGCAGATCGTATCTCGTCCGCTGTGCGCACCCTGTAATCAGCAGCAGCAGATGATTCAGATAAAGATTAAATGACCGTGTGGCTTTGGCTCAATTAAATCTGTGTGGAGGGCTGCATTCTCATGGCTCTAATGTACAGCAAGAGGAGAGGGCAAGCACAATGGTACCAAATGTACTTGTACCTTTTTAGACTCGCTTGTTTGTATTATTTTTGTATTTTTCAGTTCCTTGCAGGTTTTTTTTTGTTACCTTATTCATTTATATGCTCTGTGTTTCTGAAATAGGGAAAATGCTATTCAATGTTTTGTGATTAAAGGGATCAAACATCTGCTACCAAAATGTGTTTACTTTTATTATATTTTATTTTATTTTTATCATTGGTGGAATGTAACAAAATAAAAGTAGTTCTGTACTTAAGTATACATTTTAGGTATCTGTACTTCACTATATATGAGAGCAGATATCTGTACTCTGTACATTTTTGAAAAGGACAAACTTTTTTTTTTTTTTTTTATGGCAGTTTGAAACTTGCTGAAAAGGCTGAGGGGTTTATTTTTTTATCATGTTCATAGTTTGAACAACCAAAAATATACAAATAAAAACTGCTAGAAAAAAATTTCAATTCGATTTCTGTTGATAAAAATCTGCATAAATCTTTATCAAAATCACTACATTTAGAGCTTTATAAGCTCTCAAAGCTGCATGAAATACTCTTTAATTACATTTTTAAAGGGGTACTTTAATACTTTTACTTAAGTAAATTTTTTCAGGTGATACTTTTACTTTTTTTACTCTGGTATTTGTACTTAAGTAACAATATTTTGCATTTCTTTCAATAAGTCAGTCATTAAATATGTAGTCAAATGTTTCTATAAAAAAAAACATTTAAAGTCTTTATATAGAAACAGTCTGCTGTCATGAGAATTTAAATGACTTCAGATAGCTGTTTTGTTCCCAGCATAGACCCACACAAATCAGGCAGCCCTTTCTACTGTTTATATCAAATATCATAGCATTTTGTCTTTTTCCATTATGAACCTTTTGACTTTATCTGCTCACACAGCCTCTCATGCGTGACTCTGGTTCCTTAAATCCTTTTGATCGTATCTTCACATGCTCCTCTTCATCAGTTACCTGTGTACGAAAGAATGGGGAACAGCATAACTCTTCAATGTAGTGAGATCTTTAGTTTCTGCCATTAAAAAAAAAAAAAAGTTTAATTAAAAATGTTCAGTTTATTTTATGATGGCATAGACAAACAAAGCATCTTGTATACGTTTTTATAGTTGCATACTTTACAACTTACTGTTCAATACAAGATAGATGGAACAATTATATTTTGGGATCAATATGTATTGTGTGTTCCAACCACAGGGAAATCACACTCCTCAGCCTTCTCAGTAAGGTCTGTTCCAGGATACTGGAGAGGAGAATCCGACCAATAGTGGAGGAGCAATGCGGTTTTACGACCGGGTCGTGGAACACTGGACCAGCTCTATACCCTCCATTGGGTCCTTGAGGGTTAATGGGAGTTTGCCCAACCAGTCCACATGTGTTTTGTGGATCTGGAGAAGGCATTTGACCGTGTCTCTCGTGGTACCCTTTGGTGGGTGTTCTGGGAGTATGGGGTCCGGAGCCCTTTCCTAAGGGCTGTCCGGTCCCTGTATGACTGCAGCAGGAGCTGTGTTTGCATTGCCGGCAGTAAGTCAGACCTGTTCCCAGTGCATGTTGGACTGGATCTCATCGTGGCTGTTTGCAGACGATGTTGTCCTGATGGCTTAGTCGAGCCAAGACCTGCAACAGGCACTGGGGCGGTTTTCAGCCAAGTGTGAAGTGGCTGGATGAAAATCAGCACCTCCAAATTAGTTCAAGTATCTCAAGGTCTTGTTCACGAGTGAGGGAAGGATGGAGTGTGAGATTGACAGGCGGATCGGTGCAGCATCTACAGTGATGCGGTTGCTGTATCAGACCTTTGTGGTAAAGAAAGAGCTGAGTCTATGAGTCAGTCAGTCTATATCCCTACCCTCACCTATGGTCATGAGCTTTGGGTAATGACCGAAAGGATAAGATTGCGGATATAAGTGGTCAAAATGAGTTTCCTCTGTGGGGGGCTGGGTGCTCCCTTAGAGATAGGGTGAGGAGCTTCGTCACACAGGAGAGTGGAGCCGCTGCTCCTCCACGTCAAGAGGAGCCAGCTGAGGTGGTTCGCGCATCTGTTCAGGATGTCTCCTGACGACATCCCTAGGGAGGTATTCCGGGCATGTCCCACCGGGAGGAGGCCCCGGGGAAGACCCAGGACCAGAGGGACTGTGTCTATCGGCTGGCCTGGGAATGCCTTGGGGTCCCATTGAAGGAGCTGGAGGACATGTCTGGGGCTCCTCACCCTATCTCTAAGGGAGCGCCCAGCCACCCCGTGGAGGAAACTCATTTTGGCCACTTGTATCCGCCTTTTATTTTTTATTTTTGTACGTTAGGGTTAAATAAATAACTTCTGGAAAGAAGTAGTATATATATATATATATATATATATATATATATATATATATATATATATATATATATATATATATAAATAAATAAATAAATATATATATATATATATATATATATATATATATATATATATATATATATATATATATATATATATATATATATATAGGGTGATCGTGTCAGTGGCATAATGACATTCAGTGTTTAACTGTACACTGTGCCCGAGAACACCAGTGTGCCTTGAGCAAACTTCTGAACCAAAAAAAAGACACAAACACGAGCACTACTGCAAATTCCCTAGTGAAAACATTTTAGTTAATGTTACACCGGTGCATCTTAGTACAGCATGTGCCATTACTCAAAAAAGGTTGAAAAACAGTGCTGTACCTGATTATTTCTTCTAGTTTAAGGGGTGTGAGTGTGAAGTGTGACATAATATCTACTACCATATCTTTAAAAAGACACCTAAATACATCACTGACACCCTACCCAGCTCAGATGATGTGTTCTTGTTATAAAGGTCACCAAACAAGGGCATCACTGTCCATCAGTTCATTATAACACCTTTTTGGGATAGTTTGCTCAAGATGTTTTTCTACCTTGCCTCTCTCCACTTTTAGATCTTCTTTGCCCTCATTTTAAACTTGTCTTTATAGAGATTATCTTCAGCCAATGCTCTGAGACCTACCACTGAGTTCACTGGACAGATTTCCTTCTTATACAAATTCCTCCAAATCATTTGTTATTCAAAGGAAAAAATGCCGGATTTACTAGTTATAGATCAGACATGGTGGTTTGCTTCATGTCTTTGGTCTATTTTTATCAATCCACTGTTTTGAATGGGACCAGAGCTCATGGATTAACAGGTAATCTTCCTAAATCTCTGCATAATGCAATTTAATGTCAATGGAGACCACACAAAAACTGAAGCAAGTAGCTATAGCTTTCAGAAGACATGTAATTGATGAAAGCTGTTTTGGATCAGGTCAATAACTGAATCCATTGAAAGCAGCTAAAGATGATGAGAGGCTTGTAGTCAAGCTATAAATTTGTGAAATCATTGCCAATTTCTTTAAAGTAAATTTATTGTATGGAATGTGGGCACAAAAATGCAGAGAAAATAGTGGCATGCTGTGAGGACAATCAAGGCAAGCCGTGCTTGTCCAACAAAATTTAAAATTGTCATGTGTCAAAAGTATAATTAAATGATTCTGAAATATATCCAAATAATTTTCCCCATTTTCCCTTAATTTCTGTCTGTTTAAAGCATGTTTGAAGTAATAGTGGCCTTTAATACTTTTTCACGAGTGAGGGAAGGATGGAGCGTGAGAGTGACAGGCGGATCGGTGCAACGTCTGCAGTGATGCGGTCACTGTATCGGTCCGTTGTGTTAAGGAAGGAGCTGAGCCGGAAGGCAAAGCTCTCGATTTACCGGTCAGTTTACGTCCCTACCCTCACCTATGGTCATGAGCTCTGGGTAATGACCGAAAGAACAAAATCGCGGATACAAGCGGCCGAAATGTGTTTCCTCCATAGGGTGGCCCTTAGGGATAGGGTGAGGAGCTCAGTCACACAGGAGAAGCTTGGAATAGAGCCGCTGCTCCTACATGTCGAGAGGAACCAGTTGAGGTGGCTCGGCATCTCCTCAGGATGCCTCCTTGACGCCTCCCTAGGGAGCTGTTCTGGGCATGTCCCACTGTGAGGAGGCCCCAGGGAAGATCCAGGACACACTGGAGGGACTATGTCTCTCGACTGGTCTGGGAACGCCTTGGGGTCCCACCGGAGGAGCTGGAGGACGTGTCCAGGTTGAGGGAAGTCTGGGAGTCCCTGCTTAGACTGCTGCCCCTGTGGCCCCAGATAAGCGGAAGAAACTGGATGGATGGATGTCCTTTAGTACACCCTACTGGCCACTGAGCAGACCTCAGCAACCGCTGTTCCGATTATCTCATTAACTTATGTTGTTGTTCTCCACTACAGAGGGTCGCTATAGAGGCCGAGTATACTGAGGACCACTAATGGCTCACACAGCATTGAATAAATCAAACATCTCAGGAGGTTTCTAGTAATTGCACATGTGCAGATTGTGCACATTGTTTCTAGCTTGACATTTGTAGTGATTAATCATTTAATCAAACAGTGAGCTAGTTTCAGGGTTAGTTTATGTGAAATGGAGGATCCAAATAGAGCAGTGAAGTGACAGTGGCTGGAGAGGAGCCTGTCTGTTCATGAAGCATTAGCGGAATAACAGGACTATTACTCATGTGTGGAGGAACATGTGGCTGTACTGGACTTGCTCTGCTTCAGGAAAATACAGAAGGTTTCTTCAGGAAATATGTGGCTTTGATTTGAGGCTGTAAGTGCACCTGACTGACCAGTGCATTGTTGCTAGTATCTCATCTTGAATCTGCATTATATGTAGTACATATTACATATGACGCCATATGTTACTCATATGGTGTCTAGATGCATAAGGATAATTACATAGATAACGATATATTAGTCAAAATAAATATACAAATATTGAATGTAGTTTGAATAAAAAACACTTATATTGTTATTGACTAAATATTGATGTCCATTCAAGGTCTTTTTGCCTACCCTTAAAAATCACTGCACACTACTGAGTGAAATGATGCATTCATTTGTAAATCACGGCTGTGTTATGCTGTCGTAAATAACTAATCTTGTTTGCCTGAGGATATAGTTTAATCACTTCTTGAGTGCTAAAACTTTGATTTAGTCAGTGATACTTTCTGGCGGATTTATAATGGAAATGTTTTACTTTTAAGTCTTTTTGACAGTAATTTGCTAATGTTTATGATTAAGCCATTGATCTTCTTGGCGTTTCAAGTTTCTTCAGAAAATAGCACATTCTGGCCAAACGAACTGTCAGAAGCAGTGAGTAACCGTAGCAACTGGACAATACAACACTTGTATTGTCCAGTTCAGTCTAGTGAAGTCTACCTATGCTTCCACTGTAGGGAGTATTATACCTGATGACTTGGACCAAGATAACAAGGGCTGAGCTGGCAGACTTGGGCTGGCACATTACAGAAATACAATGTCTCTATCAGCTTGCTGATATTGTTATATTTCTATCGCAGCCTATTTTCCCCCCATCAACCCAAAACATGCATAATTGGTAGAATCCTCCAGATAAGGTCATGACCAAGCCTAGCTAAAGATCTGGAGATGGGTCCCAGAGCCCACTGCTCCTGATGGGTTGTCGAAGCTGTACTGAGGGATGGGTCAAATGCAGAGGACACATTTCCCCATGCCCCGAGACAACAAATTACACCAAACAAACACAATTATGGCATATCCCCTTGAAGTTTATACTTGTACAGGAGTAATCATACAAAACTCTCTGATCTCTCTCTCTGCTGTAGTTTTATAGTCTCTCATTGTAAAATCCTGGTGCTTTTGTGAGCTGCTGAAAGAGGTGTCTACGTTCACTTCCTTTCCTATCACTCACACACAAAGAGTAACACAGGTACAAACAAGATCACACTAAAATAATGACAAGACACAGTGCACAAAGCTACACTTAGAACAGCATGAGGAGGTTTATATTCTGTAGATAGGAGCGAGAAATAATGACTGGTTGTCTTACATATCGATTATAGTCCTGCCCATTCACAAAGTCTCTCACAGTTTAATAATAACTTTAGTGTCCTGAAGAGCTGTTGTCATGGCAATGTTGATACGCAGTCATGTGAATGTTAAAAGTGCAGTCACAAACCCTTCAGCCCCTATTACCCAAAAGCATTTACCACTGTGGCAACTGAGCACAATGCAACAACACTACCAAAACAGATAATCTTTTACATCCCTGCATGGGCTGAAAATTTCCAATAAAAGTGTAATCACCTGTGTATCCCACCTGATCTATATGCTTTGCTGCCCCTGTGACTTGACCTATGTTGGGTAGAAACCTAGGCCAAGAATATCGAAGGATAAGACCTCTAGTAGTAGAAATGATAGAGACTAGTGGCTGTACACTTTAATGACGCCAAGCATGACATCAGCTCCATGAGATTTACAGGCATTGAGCAGGTCCCCCTTACCTAAAGGGGGGGCGACCATGACAAGCTCTTAAAACAGAGAGAGGCGTTTTGGATAAATACACCCCAAATCCAAGTGCCAATAGGCTTAAATGAAACTGAATCTGAATATTTTTTTGTAAACCATATGTATGGATTTATTATGTCAGTATTGCTATTGTGTTATGTGTTTTTGAATATTTGTAACAGGTTCTTGAAGTCACTGCCTGCTTGCTATATTTGCTGTGTACATATACACTACTTTCTTATATTATATATTTTTTATTAAATTGAAACAGTGTGCCATTGTAGTTGGCTTTGTATATCGTTGCTGTGTTCTTGGGAAGTGAAAGTGTAACTGTGTCGCAGGTGGCATTTGGAAATAATATTGTAATTAATTAAATAATTTATTTTGTAAGAAATGTTATGCAAATTGTAAAACAAATGTATAGGACTGATAGATTTACATAGACAAATTGCAAACTTTACTCAATCATTAATGTTTGGTCTCCTGAAGTTTTTTTTTGTTTTTTTAGTACATATTTATCTGCTTTGGTATTCTTCTACTGTCCCTGCACCCTGTAAAAAACTTGTATTTGTTTGACTTATTGTTTATGATTTCTCAAAGGAACTCTCTTAAATCTACAGTACATTTTAAAGCTGTCTTTGAAGCTACACAGTCTTTTCTCAGGGAGAGGATAAATACATGGTGTGTTCACTATCAGACCACTAGCAGACCGCCCAGAGCACAGGGCTTCTTAAAACAGACTAAAGCAGATGAATCCTATCAGAGCTGGATTAGCGATGACATGGCGTAGGTTTCTTCTTTAATACACAGCCTGGCCAAAAATAAAAAAAGTCGCCACCAAAAAAAGAAAAAAAAGGTCACACACTCTAATATTTCATTGGGCCATCTTTAGCTTTGATTATGGCATGCATTTGCTGTGGAATTGTTTGGATAAGCTTCTGCAATGTCACAAGATTTATTTCCATCCAGTGTTGCATTCATTTTTCACCAAGATCTTGCACTGATGATGGTAGAGTCTGACTGCTGCGTAAAGCCTTCTCCAGCACATCCCAAAGATTCTCAATGGGGTTAAGGTCTGGACTTTGTGGTAGCCTAACCATGTGTGAAAATGATGTCTCATGCTCCCTGACCCACTCTTTCACAATCTGAGCCAAATTAACCCTGGCATTGTCATCTTGGAATATGCCCATGCCATCAGGGAAGAAAAAAAATCCTTTGGTGGAATAACCTGGTCAGTCAGTATATTCAGATAATCAGCTCATTCTTTGAGCACATACTGTTGCTGAATCTAGACCTGACCTGGAGGAGGCTTGCACCTATTTGCTTAGTTAAATCCAGGTGAAGATTTTTTTGGCCAGCCAGTGTATATTTTCTGTTATCTCACATAATGTATATTGGACATAAGTAGGCTAAGTAATTGGTAAATCTGGGCATTCCTGCAATGATATTGTGTTGCTTGACCTGTGAGTATATTCCCTGGCAAAATGTTTGGCACAGTTGTCTCACAATATGAAGTCAAGGCAAGTTTATTTGTATAGCACAGTTCATACACAAAGTGATTCAAAATGCTTTACAGAATAAGAAAGATTAAAATCACAATACAACATATCAAAACGTAAATAATCATCATTAAAGAGAAAAGTGCAGAATAAAAATCTTTCAGTCATATGCCCAGCTAAACAGAACATTTTGGAGCCTGGAAGGTTGTAGAAGGTTGTAGGTTCTATTCCTGGAGTCTTTATGCATGGAGTTACTATGCCATTGTGTTGTATGAGTTTTCTCCATGTTCTGCAGTTTTTGCTATCAATTTAAACATGCCCAATATGTTAATTACTTTGTTTATAATTCCTGGCCATGATCTTAATCTAGTAAAGGCTCTACTGCAAATTCCCCAGTCAAGAGGCCCTGAATCAAGTTTACCCCATTGTCGAACAAACCATAGCGTTTTAAAGAAATCAAAGGCGTTTGTGTCATTTGTATGTCTTTGTGCTGTCTGGATGACAAATCTATAGATAACATTGTTCAGATTCTGTCCATTTTCTAAAAAATTGATGGATGCGCCACACACTCCTACAGTGTTCGCAGAGATACAGAGAAGACCATTTTCCCATTAAGACTTAGAGTAAACTGTTTATACTCATGAGACAGACTCATCCAAACCCAAATGAGGTGATATGGAAGCCACATGTATTATGGCTCAATGTATATATCACCACTTTAAACAGTGGGGCACTAACTATATTTATTATCTGACTCTTTATGCAATACTTAAAGGTCCCACAATATGGTTATTCAAGCTTCATAACTACTTTTGGACAGTTAACCATTTTATGTTACTTAAAATAATCTACAGTTAATAACAATGTTCTTACCAGCAGGGGGCACTCAGCAGTTGAAGTAGGACTTTTTTTAGTCTTGATTTGTAAGACTTATTTATTTATTAAATTTTTACCTTTTTTACATCAACATTTTTAATGAATTTCTACCAGCATTTTCATCAATTAATATTACAGATTAGTGAAATGTGCTAATTAAGGCTGTGCAAATGATGACATTTTAATCAAATGGATTAAAATCATTTCAAATTTTCATGATATGAGAGGTCTACAGCGAAAACATTTTACTATTGTTTTGTGTCAAAGGGTTTGGACAAAGTCTGTAATATTTAAGCCATATTTATTTGTTTTTATTGCAAATTTGTTTCAAAAATTGCAATTGATCAATATATGAGGAAAATTTTGTAATTACTGTCTTGTCATATCGTCCAGCTCGAAAAAAGACTATAGGCCTACAGCTAACCTTGTGTTTTAACATTTGGCTCAACCTTAATTTTTGTAACACAATCTCTCCTTTTCTCTGTAGCATTGATTTAATCTGCAGTGTTTAAATAAGTGGTGCTGATTTGAAGAGCCTGTGGTTTCATAACTGTTCAGAAATCTCCAGAGAAGTGTATCAAGTGGAAATCTAGAAAGTTCTGCCTTCTGGTTTTTACTAAATCAACTTCAACATTAAACTTATTCTGAGGGTCCAAGTCTAATGGAGGACCACACACAGGACATGCACATGGGAAGTAAAGGCTCTCCTCTCTCCCATGTGAATATATGAGTGTAAAAAAGTGCATAGACAGTGAGCAGAGCTGGCAGAAGGAGCAGCCAAAGACAAACCGCTTGTATTTTGGTTTCTGGTTTTGGTTGCCCACAATGTTACAGTAACTCCTCACGTGCTGCTTCGCTAAGAAATAATGGTCTTTAATTAGATATCACTTTTGAAGACAAGGTTGCACACTGCTACCCCAGAGCAAACAAAAAATTTGACTACCATATTATGTCAATGGGGATGTGTAATACTAATGTTATATAACATCAAGTGCTGTCTAATACTAATGGTATATAGCATCAAGTGCTGTCTAAAAGACACAATATTAAACCTTCCTGTGGCACTCCACAGCCCCTGGTTGGTAGATATATCTATGCAAACCCTTACCAAAGATTACAATGCACATAACTTTTCCAAAACACAATGTAAACCAAGATACTTGTTTGTATCTGTATATAAAATAATTTCAAGAGATTTCTCAAGATGAAAGTTTAAGCTTTTTTATGCCAACATTAAAACTAAACTGGTAAATGATGATATACATCTAATAAAAGTTGCAACTGAGTGCTGGGTCCAAAGACAAACATTGTAGAAAAGAAAGAAGAGATCTGCACTGCAGTTCTTTGGAGCTCCCAATTTTCCCAATATTACTTCCATTGATGTAGTGTTGGTGCTAATATTCTGCCCTTCTGTTTTTTTATTTGTATATAAACTGTACATAGTGTAAATATATCCATCTGTGGCAGACTAATACACCACTTTAACAATATTTGTGAACACCTGCTTATACTATCTTTCATAGGATTCCATCAAACAATTGTAATCTTATAACTCATATCAAATTGGCATTTGTATTCATTAGCTTTCCTGTCACATGATTGGTTAGGTGACCACCTAGGCTTGCATAAAACAGGTGTGAAACTGAATCTTTCATGCCTGAAGAAGGATGTGACCCAGAAAGGTCACGTTGTGGTGCTATTAAACTATAATACAAATTTGGGAGCTCCAAATAACTACAGTGCATATGTCTTCTTTCTTTTCAAACACTTACAAACAACAATAAACATTAAAAATAAAAATATGCTTTGACATTGATTTGACTGGAATGGACGATGATTCCAGTTCTGAGTGTTCTCTTTTTGTATCATATAAGAGTTGCAGTTTTACATTGTTATAATTAGTGGGGTAGGAGCATATTTACAGTTGTGGACTTGAGTTGCAAATGCTCCTGCTAATCTCACTCACTCTTGTCCCTGGTTGTCCTCAGGGCTGTGGGCAGTCCGCTCGCCATGGACCCCAACAGCATCTGCAGAAAGGCGAAGCGTCTGGCGGGAAAGCAGGCCGAGCTGTGCCAAACGCAGCCGGAGATTGTGAGTGAAGTGGCCAAAGGGGCGCGCCTCGGTGTCCGTGAGTGTCAGTACCAGTTCAGGTACCGCCGATGGAACTGTACCAGCCACAACAAGTACTTTGGCAAAATCCTGCAGCAAGGTGAGAGCAAGGATAAAAAACACTATATCATATAAGGTACCACAAAAGTGTGAACACATTCTCTCATTCAAAGTTTAAAAAAAAATTTTAAATGTATTTTACAATGTCTATATTTTATATACATACAGAGCACAACAAATATGTGAAGCAAGATGTAAGCAATGAAAACGCTAAATAACTCTTCTAAATATTTGTTTATTGTATATTCAAATAATCAAAATAGCCACCCTTTGCGTTGTGGAAAAATATTTAGTAGAGTTATGTAACTTTTTTTCTTCACAAGATAACTCCATATATTTTGGTTGATAAATTCTATGCCTTCCATGTAGAAAGTAGTAGAAAGTAGTATAAACATAAAGGAAAAAAAAACAAAACACTGACTGCTGTTGTTTATACATACACTACCAGTCAAATATATAATAATATGTCTCATTCAGAAAGAAATAATGAAGAAAGAATAAAGGGAAAAAAAGCATCAAACTGGTAGTGTATGTTTTTTTTGTTTTTTTTTTGTTTGTTTTTTGTGGTACCGAAGGCACCAGTGTGTCAAGTGGTGCTTTGGATGAAATAAAAATTAAATCTGATCTTGAACAGAAGTTACCCGTAGTGTGTCCTAATATTGTTGGTTCTTGCAGTTGTCTTGAAGTGACATTATTAAATGTAAATTGCTGAAAAACGAAGATGCTTATTTGAGATTAGATATACACTACCTTTCAAAACTTTGGGGTCACTTAGAAATTTCCTTAGTTTTGAAAGAAAAGCACAGTTTTTTCAATGAAGATAAATTTAAACTAATCAGAAATACACTGTTAGCCTTCATTTCTAAGAACAAGATTAAACTGTCGAGTTTCACATGAAACGTGAGCATTTAATACCACATTGTTAATGTGGTAAATGACTATTCTAGCTGTAAATGTCTGGTTTTGGTGCAACATAGGTCTACATAGGTGTATAGAGGCCCATTTTCTGCAACTATCACTCCAGTGTTCTAATGGCTCAATTTGTCATTGTGTCAGAAGACTAACTCTTGTGCATTCATGTTAGCACAGCTGAAAACAGTTTAGCTGGTTAGAGAAGCTATATAACTGACCTTCAGGTTGAGCAGGTTGAGCATCACATTTGTGGGGTCGATTAAACGCTCAAAATGGCCAGAAAAAGAGAACTTTCATGTGAAACATGATATAGATAATAGTGTGTACTATTCCTTTCAGAGAACAGCACAAACAGGCTCTAACCAGAGTAGAAAGAGAAGTGGGAGGCCCTGCGGCACAACTGAGCAAGAAGATAAGTACATTAGAGTCTCTAGTTTGAGAAATAGACGCCTCACAGGTCCTCAACTGGCAGCTTCATTAAATAGTACGCGCAAAACGCCAGTGTCAACATCTACAGTGAAGAGGTGACTCCGGAATGAAGGCCTTCAGGGCATAGCGGCAAAGAAAAAGCCATATCTGAGACTGGCCAATAAAAGAAAAAGATTAATATGGGTAAAAGAACACATACATTGGACAGAGGAAGATTAGAAAAAAGTGTTATGGACGAATGAATCGAAGTTTGAGGTGTTTGGATCACACAGAAGAACATTTGTGAGATGCAGAACAACCGAAAAGATGCTAGAAGAGTACCTGACATCATCTGTCAAGCAAGGTGGGGGTAACGTGATGCTCTGGGGTTGCTTTGGTGCTGGTAAGGTGGGAGATTTGTTCAGGGTAAAAGGGATTTTGAATAAGGAAGGCTATCACTCCATTTTGCAACGCCACGCCATACCCTGTGGACAGCGCTTGATTGGAGCCAATTTCATCCTACAACAGGACAATGACCCAAAGCACACCTCCAAATTGTCACCAGATCTAAAACCCATTGAGCTGTTGTGGGAGCAGCTTGACCGTATGGTACACAAAAAGTGCCCATCCAGCCAATCCAACTTGTGAGGTGTGGGGTGACATTTCTCCAGATTACCTCAACACATCAACAGTTAGAATCCCAAAGGTCTGCAATGCTGTAATTGCTGCAAATGGAGGATTCTTTGATGAAAGTAAAGTTTGAAGGAAAAAATTATTTCAAATAAATATTTTTTCTAACCTTCTCAATGTCTTGACTATATTTTCTATTCATTTCGGTAAATAAAAGTGTGACTTTTCATGGAAAACACAAAATTGTCTGGGTGACCCCAAACTTTTGAACGGTAGTATATACTACAGGGGCCATGTTGCTATTTAAACAACATATGCTAATGAGTTTCCCCAAGTTCTTGTCACAATGAAACATGCCCTGACAGCCTCACTTTCAAATGAATGTCATTCAAGTTGGCACTGACTCACAGCTTTTCAAATGACACAGCTTGGCACAAGATAAAAAGTAGTTCAATCTATTTTGTAATCTAATCTGCAAGAAAAATACCTCAAAATATTTACCTTCACCTCTTAATTAAGTAGTTACTAAGCCCGAATAATTTGTTACTTAGTATTTGTAATTATGATTTAATTCTTTGTTCATGCTTTATTAAGACTAATTAAGTTGTAGTTATTATAAAGTGGTAACAATATTTGTAGGAAAGTTTTGTAAACTCAGTGGCATTGTGTGTTTCTTTGATTTACTACAACAATCAATACATTCAAGGGTGAATTCTCCTTAAATAAGTACATATTGAGGTAACTATCTGATCAAGAACTGCAATTAATATCAATAAATCACATTTATTTATATAACACATTTAAAAACAACCATTTTTGAACAAAATGCTTCACAAGTTCACAAAACACAGCAGACAATAAAATACAACAAAGCCATACATTAATGTTGAAAAACAAACTGTGATCTCTGCTCAGTGACCAGTGTCAAATGCCACTTAAAAAAAATAAGTCTTTAGTAAAGTTTTACAATGCTCAAGAGATTGTGCAGCTCAAATGTGGAAAGGGAGACACAGTTCAGGAGCTTCAACTGAGAATGCTCTGTTCCTTCTGCTCACAAACCTGGAGCAGGGCATCTCCAGCTGCAGCTGGTCGGCAGACCTCCGGGCTCTGGTGTCTGTGTGAAAACAGTGCAGCTCAGACAAGTACAATGGGGCAGTGCCATTTAGACATGTATACATACTCGTTCAAATCTTAAAATTATTTCTAAACTGGACTAGAAGCCAATGAAGAGCAGCTAAAACACCCCCTGAAGGTGACACATTCATATTCATATCAAAATTCATCAATTTACTTCTGTCTTATTCAGTTATTCATCCCAAGAAATGTTAAACCTTTTATGTCTGTTCTGCCCCCCAGTGGACACAAATATTTTCTGTTTTGAGTTAATGTGTTTTGTCTGTTCAGAGCTTCCGTAGCTGCCATATTGTTTCAGAATTCAACAGTCTGATTATTCTTCACTGTGTTTGAGCCCTCCGTACTGTCGTTGACCCCGTGTAGACGTCTGTCTGTGAGTGTTGTGGTTTTAAAACATATTGGCTCACTCTGTGGACTCATTTGGGGCACTTTGGTTAATTTGGATTAATTTGTGGTTTATATTTGCACTGAAGCGAATGACGCTAGCGGCGCTCACGTGTCTATGGAGTTTTCCATTTAGGTTAGCATAATGCTAATCGGCAGTTTGGCACATGTTTTCGTTAGTTATAGCTACCTTTGGGCTGGTGTTGTGCACATGCTGTATTTTAATAAGCTACTAGATGTTTTGTGTAGCTCTGCATGGTTTTGTTCTTAAAAATGTGTAAGCATGATTGTAATATGCATGTATTTTCTTGTGTGTTGCAGTTTTACAAATAATCCACTCCATTAAATGTCTAATACAGCAAGAGGCTTCCTGGACATTATTGGAGAAGTTGTTCGCTATCTGTGGAACTAGTTCATAAACACTAGTGGAGGCAAAATAATGTCTAACCACAAAAGTTCCTGGTACACATTAATTAGTCTTAATAAAGCATGAAGAAAGACTTACCTAACTCCTTCATTTTGTTACTAAACCTCAATAATTTTATATAAACTATGAGTTAATTATGCAGTAAGCCTTATTTCATGCTTTATTAAGGCATAGTGTAGTTATTATAAAGTGAAAGTTCCTTGGTGTAACAACGTATTTGACAAAGTTCACTCCCTTCCGTTCTCTATACATGTTTCTTATGGATTTGAACCCACGACCTCCTGACCCTCTGTAGCTGCAGACAACACTAGCTCTTATATCTCACCCAGACAGAGTTGAGTGGGTCTCCTTCCATCAGACTCAGCCTTCTTCATAAACTAAAATTGCCTTTTCACTAATAGCATCTCTTAGATCTCATAACATCTTACTGCAGTCCTTTGAAGTGTCTAATATTATAATGTGGGGTCATCTTTGGGCCCCTAAAATGACTGTTCCTTTATCACTAGTATTATTTAAATAATTGAGCATGTTCCCACCTGTCCTACTTCTGTTTGCAAAGCCTTCTCCAGCACATCCCAGAGATTCACAGTGGGGTTAAGGTCTGGACTCTGTGGTGGCCAATCCATGTTTGAAAATGATGTCTCATGCTCCCTGAACCACTCTATCACAATTTGATGAAATGGCAATGACAATGCCTGATGAATCCTGACATTGTCATCCTAGAATATGCCTGTGTCATCAGGGAAGAAAAAAATCCATTGATGGAATAACCTGACCCCCATAATGAGAAATAAAACAAGGATTGTGACGTTGCCCCACCCTGGAGCCAGGCGTAGGGTTGGGGCTCGAATGCGAGCACCTAGTACCCACGAGGCCCAGCCGGGCTCAGCCCAAAAGGACGATGTGGGTCTGCCCTCTAATGGGCTCACCACCCGCAGAGGGTCTCATTGGGGTCGGGTACATAGAGGACTGGGCAACGGACAGGTGTCTCCGTGGCCTGGTCCACAGACACAGAATCTGACTGTAGTGATGGGGAATGTCACCTTGCTGGGGGGAAATGGAACCTGAGCTCATGCAGTAGGTTGAGAGGTACTGGCTAGATATAGTCAGGCTCACCTCCACGCACAGCTTGGGCTCTGGTAGCCTACTCCTCAAGAGGGGTTGGACCCGTCACTTCTCTCTCCCATAGGGAGAGGCTCTGGTGTGGGTTTCCTTATTGCCTCACAGCTCAGTCGTCATGTGTTGGAGTTCACCCCGGTGAACAAGAGGGTGGCATCCTTGTGCCTTCGAGTCAGGGACACATCTCTCACTGTTGTGGACACCAGGACGCCCTTGGTCGGAGGTCGACGAGCGACTTTGTCATCGTGTCATCTGATCTTCGGCCACGTGTCTTGGACACTCGGGTGAAGAGAGGGGCAGAATTGTCAACGGATCACCACCTGGTTGTGAGTTGGATACACTGGCAGAGGAGGAAGCTGGACAGACAGACTCACGCCTCCGGGAGAGCTTCTCCCTTCTCCTGGGGGAGGTTGGAAACATGGAAACTGTGGTTGCAAGGTCTTTGTTGCCTGTTGCAGTGGCAATCCCTAAACCCAGTGGTGGATGCGGAAGTAAGGGATACGGTCAGGCTGGAGAAGGAGTCCTATCAGGCCCTGTTGGCTTGTGGAACTCCTGAAGCAGCCGACAGGTACCGTCAGGCCAAGCATGTCGCAGCCCGTGCAGTCACAGAGGCAAAAACTCAGGGCTAGGAGGAGTTCATGGAGGCCATGGAGGAGGATCGGTCGGCCTCTAAGAAATTCTGGCAAACTGTCTGACGCCTCAGGAGGGGGAAGCAGTGCTTCACCAGCAATGTTTACAGTGCGGGTGGGAAGAATACTTTGAGGATCTCCTTAATCCCACTGTCACTTCTTCTGAGGAGGAAGCAGAGGAGGCGAACTCGTCCATCACACTGGCTCCTCGGTGGCAAGGCTCCAGGGGTGGATTAGATCCCTCCTGATTATTTTAAATCTCTGGACGTTGTGCGGCTGTCTTGGTTGATTCGCATTTACAACATCCCATGGCGGTCAGGGACAGTACCTTTGGAATGGCAGACTGGGGAGGTGGTCCCTCTATTTAAGAAGGGGGACCGGAAGGTGTGTTCCAACTACAGGGGAATCACACTCCTCAGCCTTCCCATTAAGGTCTATTCCAGGGTACTGGAGAGGAGAATCTGACCGATAGTCGAACCTCAGATCCAGGAGGAGCATTGTGGTTTTTGTCCTGGTTGCGGAACACTGGACCAGCTCTATAATCTCCATCGGGTGCTCAAGGGCTCATGCGAGTTTGCCCAACCAGTCCACATGTATTTTGTAGACTTGGAAAAGGCATTCGACTGTGTCCCTCATGATGTCCTTTGGGAGGTGCTCTGGGACTATAGAGTAAGTCAGACCTGTTCCCAGTGCATGTTGGAGTGGATCTCATCGTGGCTGTTTGCAGATGATGTTGTCCTGATGGCTTTGTCGAGCCAGGACCTGCAACAGGCACTGGGGCGGTTTTCAGCCGAGTGTGAAGTGCCTGGGATGAAAATCGGCACCTCCAAATCAGTTCAAGTATCTCAGGGTCTTGTTCACGAGTGAGGGAAGGATGGAGCCTGAGATTGACAGGCGGATCGGTGCAGCATCTGCAGTGATTCGGTTGCTGTATCAGACCATTGTGGTAAAGAAGGAGCTGAGTCGAAAGGCAAAGCTCTCGATTTACCAGTCAATCTACGTTCCTACCCTCACCTATGGTCATGAGCTTTAGGTAATGACCAAAACGACAAGATTGCGGTGATACAAGTGATCGAAATGAGTTTCTTCCACCCTATCTCTAAGGGCGCCCCCTTAGAGATAGGGTAAGGAGCTCCTACACGCCAAGAGGAGCCAGCTGAGGTGGCTCGAGCGTTCCAGATGCCTCCTGGATGCCTCCAAACAGGAGGAGGCCCTGGGGAAGACCCAGGACATGCCAGAAGGAGTATGTCTCTCGGCTGGCCTGGGAACGCCTCGGGATCCTCCCGGAAGAGCTGGAGGAAGTGTATGTGGAGAGGGAAGTCTGAACCTCCCTGCTGAAACTGCTGCTTCCGCGACCCAGTCCCAGATAAAGTGGAAGAAAATGGATGGATTCAATAACCTGGTCATTCAGTATATTCAGGTAGTCAGCTGACCTCATTCTTTGAGCACATAATGTTGCTGAACCTAGACCTGACCAGGCTCGTAGGCTCGTACCTATTTGCTTAGTTAAGTCCAGGGGGCAACTTTTTTGGCCAGGCAATGTGTATAATAACATTTTATATATGGGTTTCAGAATAACGAAACATTTTGAACGTTGCCATATCGATTAACAATTTAAAACACCATATTGTATCTTTTGAATGGGAAAATGTCCTCAAAATGTTGCATATGACGCGAAGATAAAACCCATGAATACTTTTGGGGATGGCAGTGTATTGAGCCTAATATGTAGCATATTACAGTATCTGTCTTAATATAATTCAGTTTGGACACTCAGATTGAGTGATTTAGTGCAAGGGTTACACACACATACACTCACCTTCCTACTGCTCTGACGCTGCTGGACGCCTCTGTAGCCACCCCACCCACTTCAAAACATCCTCAAGCTAGATTCACCCTCTATTCAAACAACAACCTCCGAGCACTTAACCTTTTTTGTCCCTCAATCCTCAACTGAAAATAAAGAAAGTAAAACACGTTATATAAACCTTGACATTTGTAATAAGATAAGCTTGTATGATTACTAACTTACACATTGGCTTTTAAACGTTTTGGTGTCACAACTTTGAATAAAGAATAAAGATGACAGTTCACAAATGTAAGTTGTTTTTTTTTCTGAACTTGTTCTGTTTGGTTTATATGTTAGAAATCAGATCAGATTTCCCTCCTCTTATCATTATTGACAGATATTAATATATTTTCCTTGATCATTGCCATGTTTAAATACCACATAGGGCCCTATGGCGGCTATATTGTAAGCAGCAACTGGTTATCACATAAGGGTTTTGGCAGCTTCTCTTTGAAAGACACTTGGCTTCACCCTAAGGACAAACCTCCGAGCCATAAACAAAGTAATGTAGTCTACTCCATTCAGTGTAGTGAAGAGTGCAGTGAGCATTACATTGGAGAAACTAAACAGCTGCTCCATAAGAGGATGTACCAACACCGGCGGGAGAGTTCCTCTGGACCCCAGTCCGCCGTGCATCTCCATCTTAAAGCCACTAACCACTCCTTTGAAGATAGTGAAGTTCAGATCTTAGCCAGAGAAAAGAAATGGTTTGAGAGAGGAGTTAAAGAAGCTATTTTTGTTAGGAAAGAGAATGCTTCCTTAAACAGAAATGGAGGCCTGAGACATAACCTCTCCCCCATCTACAACTCCATCCTCAGACCCAGAACAATGAGAACAATAGCAGGGTTGTTAAGGGCTGAATAGGGTCGTTTCAGCTGAAACTGGAGACAATAGCTGTTTACAGTTTCAGTGTAGTTAGCCCCTCCCCTCAGATAGATTTAAAGGCAGTGGCCACCAGCATTCTGACCAGAACTGAAGAAGCGGCTTGGATGAGCAGCGAAACGTCTTCACTCCTACAAGATTTGTCCAGTTGACAGATTTAACTTCGTTGTTTGCTATGGATCAGACCTGGACGACTGAGGGTCTACACAGACACGCTTGGCTTATATTTGATGCCAAAAACAAAGATGAGAGCGTTGTGACCTATTCTATGCCCTTTCTGAGCATGTTGACAAATGAAGTATTCCTTTCATTTTATTTGTTAACTTTACAGTGCTTTATATTGTCAGGGGTGCTGGGATATTGGCTTCTACAACAGCTATCGAAATTGACACAAAAAATCTTCTCCATGCATGAGATAATAAGTTGGGGAAAAAAAACAGTGAGTTGAATTGGAGGATTCTTCAAGTAAATTAAATGATGTCTTTAGTAAAATTAAAGGTGCTGTGGTCGCATGTTATTGCTTTCATTGGAATGCTTTAATGCCATACTATGGAACATTCCAGGCAATTAGTAAGTGTTAAGCAATAAACAACACACACAATATATAAATACAACAAACTGATGGGGCGGTGCAATTCCAGCTGCCACAGATGAATGCTGTCGTTAACCTGCCTGTGTGCATGTGTGTGAAAACAGCAGACATTTCCATGATTGGAAAGGAGCAGATATGAAGAAAAGAAATCTCATGTTTGTCTGCCTGTCTGGCACACAGCAAGAGGCAGATCAGAAGTTACATAGCAATGTCTGAAGACACAGATCATTTTTCTGAATAATTTCTAAAACTTTTCTATACACTTCTCTCTGCAAAACAACAATTATACTAGCATAATATGTATCAAAACCTGTTGTAGCACTGACAAGTGCGTACATGTTTTTGCACTCACAGGGGATTCCTTCTTTATGGTTATTTTGTCAGTGTTAATACTATTATTTATGGTAATATTTTTATAGCAATATATCATTTGCTGTATATTCAGTATTTGTTACTGTAACAGATCTTGTCCCACGATTGATGGAGTCTTGAATGGGTATCTCAATGGCCATGTACTTTTAATTTTAGACACTTAACATACATAACTGCATTCATGATATAGACAGAACAAATGACTTACTAATGTGCCCCAATAGAAGTCAATAGAAAGGCTGCCTAAATTCCTCTCCTACGACAATGATTGTGGAGTGTAATTCAGTACAGGACTTGTAACATAGTGCGCTGGGGCCTGTCATCACCAGATCCTAATCTCATATGATTTGGAAAATGCACTTGATGTGATGACCACTCAGTACAATGTCACCACAACAATCAAACCAAACACGCATATAATTTTCCATCACCACACTTTATGTCCATGACGCAAGCACACACTAAAATATAATCACCTAGTTAAAAGAAGATTTAAATAATATGTGCTAATTCTTGCAGACTGATCAAGACAGGCCCGGGCGCTACCCATAGCACAGAGAATTTGTATGGAATTCGAAGGAAAATCGAAAACTGAAATAATTTCCTTCTTTTTCACATATCAGTTTACCCAGAGAGACGCCTTACTGATGTTTATAAAAGATCATTGGCTCTCAAGTTTTTCAGACGAAGAACCACTAAAGAAAAGATTTGGCTTTCCGAGTACTGCCAGATCTAAGCCAAATATATGAAAGAATTATTCAAGGTCTAAGGTTAAACCGGGTCTAAAAGTGGACTAAACCAGAAATATCCAGAGAAGGACAAAAGGTGGATCAAATGAACTCTAAATTAGGCTAACTCACATACAGAAGAGCTGTTCCACCTGAATTACCACAGTTTGAGAAACACTGCATGCGATTAAATCAGAGGAGTCAAAACACCTTTATTAGCACATGTTAGTATATAGGGAAAATTTGGCACACTTGTAGTTTAAAGCAAGAATCAGAGTTTTAAGTTTGACAAGAGCCCAAGACTTTGTTTTTATTGTTTTAAATCTGGCTTTCAAGTTTATCATCTATTATAGGCTAAATACTCAAGATTAGAATTTTGCATATATCCAAAACAATTAAGATACTATCAGTTATTTTTTGATAACCTCTTCGACTTACATCCCTGGCCCATATGAATTTTGGTTAGTTATCTGTCCAAAATAATTCTTTTTCGCTATATATTACTCAAAATTAACTCTTAGGAGCTTTAAGCTATGTTATAATGTTGTTACTACATCAAAAACATACCTGGCGTTGCGTTTTCATTCACACATGTTTGAGTAATCCTGCATTATTAGGCTGTCTAAGTCTCTAAAGCTTAAAATACTTTGCTCCACCTTGTGATCTCATGAAGCGGTAGTTTTCAAGTTAACAGCTACATTTTACCTTTAGTTCAGTAGAGATTGGCAATACCAGGGTTACAATTATCCAAATGATTCTTGTAAAGGTGTACGGAGTTTAAAAACACAGTGGAGCACTTCCTGTATTGCCATATGACATCACAAGGTGGAACAGAGTGTTTTCAGTTTGAGAGACTAAAAACAGGGTTTGTGTGTTAAATGTGTGAATGAAACAAAACACAGTTCATTATGTCCACAATATCACCCCATATCACTTATGACTTAGATGTGTAGTAGTATGTAGATACAAGTGATGTTTCAATGGACACTACATTTGTGCTTCTGTAAATCTGTCTTGATTCTCCTCAGATGTGAAAACATTAAGGCGTGGTCCTAGCATATGTACAATAATAATATTAACGGCACATTTCACATTTGTTGGATCATACCAGACCATGGGTGTTGGGAGTGCAGCTGGGATTGATATGAGACACAGGGCAGTGCGTGTCTGATCACACGGCACTCTCGCATTTGTTATGCAACATAAAAAAAAATATTGAGTGTATTGTTCATAATAAAAGCTATTAGAAAAGAGCTGATTAGAAGTAGATTGAACAAGGATTGATATTTTCTGCACTTTTATGGGTAATTTCACAGTTCATTCACATTTTCCAATACTTACTAATACTAATACTAACAACCAAGAGATTCTCATTTAAGCAAGTTTCTGATGGATTGCTAAAATATCCACTGAACATTGTTACCAGGATAATCCCAAAAATATGGAGAAAGCTGTCTTAGAGAATCCAGAATGATATGTGTGTGTGTGTGTGTATATATATATATATATATATATATATATATATATATATATATATATATATATATATATATATATATATATATATATATATATATATATATATATATATATATATATATATATATATATATATATATATACACAGATTGCCTCTCAAGCTAGGTCAAACGTGATTGTGCAATCAGATTTGTTTTTTTCAGTGACACATGTGAGCTCACTGGTCATCTATGATTTACAAATAAAATTGTATTTATCTCACCTCAGATTAACAGTTTAGTGCTTCGCTCACTGATTCTGCAGAAATCCGTAGTGTTTTTCAGCCCCCCCCAGTAACAAATATCCAGTTTCATTGTTTTACAAAAGGGCAAACACACAGGAACATGAGTCACTCAAGGTGAGCAGTTTGTTTTTTTCAGTCATTGCTAAATCACAATTTTTTAAGCCTTTGTCAGTGATGTATACTTTGTACAAAATTGATGTATAAAATTGAAAACCTCACCTCTTGGATAGGTTCATTGGATTGATTTTATTCTACAAAAAAATTAATTGTTGAAATCCCTAGGCTTCTCAATTTTATGTACCTTATATTTTAGGTTTGCACTGCACATAACTTCTCTGGCTTTGTGTCAGCCACTTTCATGTCTCCATGGAGATGTTATTACTTTGCTAAAAATGTTCCACAGTAAACATGCATTCTTACTGTGAGCGAGTCACCTCTCCTTAGATCTGACATATATCTTGGTCTTGTAATGCCATCTGCTTCTCTGGAGATAGATAAGTTTAATGCCTCCTACATCCTACATCTCTTTATAGCATTATTGTTGTGGCAAATTGAGTAAATATAGTTTGCATTGTCCATGGATAAAATGAGTGCATGGGAAGGTGAGAACACAACAGTAGCCATTGGGGGACAGATGATAATTGTTGGTTTTGGTTAGGCATGCCGTCAAGTCTTAGTTCTAAGCTGGGAACCATAAATAACCCAACAGCTGTGGTGTGGTGCAGTGTCGAACTATGGGAAATATCTCTGCAAGCAAAGACAATGAACCGGGAACACAGAAATGGCATTTTAACTCTTCTGCCTACGCGATGCTCAAAAAGTCTTTTCTAAATTATACAGAACATACTCAGGTAACTGAAAATAGGCAGTCTTGATATAGTTCAGCATCAAAATAGGGAACCTCATCACAAGGAGGTCTCTGGTTCAGTTCTTAGCTGGTCAGGGCCTTTCCGTGTAGAATTCGTGTGTTGTTGACTGCTGCTGACAGGCTGCTACTGACAGTTGTGGTCAATTGATAAATGTCTTGGTCACATTTATTTTATTTTTTTTAATATATAGCAGTTTTTCACCTTCAAGACACTCAAAGCGCTTTATATCAAGGAACCACTAACCCATTCCCACACATACAGCATTATATGCAGACACTGGGGGTGAGGTGTATTTAGTGTCTTGCTCAAGAACACAATGACAGCATTTATCTGTATGAGCTAGAATCACACCGCCAACATGTGGGTCAGTGGATCTGACTGCTCAACCAATGATGTTTATGTGGAATTTGAAAAGCCAATCTTCGGATAAGTGGATAAATATTCTACCAACTGAGCTAATGTCACCTCTGTCATCTTCATGACCTTTTGACTGACTTACTCCTTTTTTCAGTACTGATACCTGCTCAAGTTAAAATCGAGCTCCTACAAAGATTTAGTATTGATTATTATCCAAGCAATTTCACTGTCAAACCAGCAATTTAAATATTAGAGTAGATGTGTATCAGTGCCATAGAGAATATCCTTTACAAATTATAATTACATTTCTTCTCTTTCTTTGTTAAATTGTCTTGTTATTTGTTGTATTTATTTTGTGGGCATAAGGACCAGCTAATAAACTCTCTTCTCCCCTCAGATATCCGTGAGACAGCATTTGTGTACGCCATCACGGCTGCTGGAGTGACCCACACAGTGACCCAGGCCTGCAGTATGGGCGACCTGCTGCAGTGTGGGTGTGAGGCCACCCGAAACCGCGCTCCTCCACGACCTTCCTCCTACACTCCGGGGGATGGGGTCAAGTGGGAGTGGGGGGGTTGCGGGGACGATGTGGAGTTTGGGTATGAGAAGTCCAAACAGTTCATGGACGCCAAAAGGAGAAGAGGGAAGAGCGACATCAGGACACTAATAGACCTGCATAATAATGAAGCAGGGAGATTGGTAAGTTTAAAGGTGCTGAGCCTTTTACTGAAAAACAGAACTAGTTCATTTTAAACTGTTTGCATGTATATATATATATTCCTCACTTACCGTATGTATTTCTAGCATCTTAAGTATTCGCTGTGATGAATTTTCACAACTTAAAGTTTGTTTGCCATCATGCTAAAGCAAAAAACAACTATCATGCTAACCACGGACATGCTAACCACAAACTGATTAATTGTCAATCAACAACACAAATTCTTCTCAAAGACATGGAACAAAATCATGTAGAGGTCCCTTAAGTGCATTGTTGTAAAAAATACACAGTAGGCAAATCCTCCAGCTCCTTTCAGTAAACCCTAAATCAAGATTCTGTGCAGATTTTGAATGTTTCACACCCTCTGGTTTCCCCTTTCAATCCAAAAATAGGCCTGTCACCATATCAAAGTTTGAAGTATAAATTGATTCTGAAAATATATCGATAAGCAATAACATTGAAATGAAATGATACTACTTTTCACAGTAATCACAGTACACTCTTTCTAATTGCAGTAAACAGGATGATCACAATAAACTCTTTACATAAAGAGTACAATGAAACACTTAAGTAGTTAGTTCTAGTATAATATGATATGTAAGTAAATTATTGGACCATCTACAGCTCAAATGTCATTATATAGGTCTAATACTATGTAAGATTAAGAAAAATTTCCCCACTAGTGCAAAGAAAAGATACAGATGATATATACTGAGCCTTAAAAAAATGTTAATCTAGAATATATTGAATGATAAATTGATATAGTAACTATCATGACAAGACAAAACATGCACAATAGCTAAAATCTTCCAACTACTGTAATCCTGACTAGTCTAGTCTAGCTCAAGATCGGGTCTCTGAAGTACTGAAGGATGGGTATAAAAACAATTTTTTTCTAAATATATCTTATATAAACCACATTATTTATACTATGTACATAGAATATTGATTGAATGGACTGAAACTGAATAAATAAAAATGTAAAAATTTAATTTGCAACTTAGAGACAATCTTAAGTTTGCAAAGACTTTACCCCTTGGCAGACTGAAAACTGCAGTCAGACTTGTTCACTATCAAATCCTGCCCTGTTGAGTGGCTAAAAGCAGATCAGAGGAAATATGTTTTATACTGGCCTCACTGACTTTGATCCCTCTTACATTATTCCACTCTCACATCTGAGGCTCACCCTGGTGCAGCTTGTCCTCTGGAATGTTCCATCATTCCTTGAACATGCAAAAGGAGAGAAAGACATGTCCTGCAGTCATATTTGTGTAGCGCTGTAAGCTGATATTCTGACAAGAGTCAAGTTTCTCCAACACAAAAACAAGAACGTGCCACACATTTGGTTTTCAGGCCTTAGAGGCAGCAGGCATCTTACATTTCCACAGCTCTTGTACAAGTTTAAAGTCCCTCTTTATTGAGGCGGTGAGTGGGTGAGTTATTGCTCTGACAAGTCAATGTACTATAAGAGAACCTTTGGATTATTTGCATGTAGTGTAGTTGTAGTTGCTTTATTATGTGGAAACAATATTAATTTGTGCACAAAAGGCTATATGCTCCAACTATTCTGACCGTGACTCTTGACTCACATCTGGATAACGGTCCCAAGGCGTTGTATTGCGGTCACCCACTCCATCTGACTAGAATCTCAACCCTGATTAAAAAAATAAATAAATATATATATATAGGGACTATAAGGACTGATGACTACCGGTGGGCCAAGCATGAGGTGGCTCGTGTGGTCGCAGAGGCAAAAACTCGGGCTGGGAGGAATTTGGGGAGGCATGCTCCACCGGGAGGAGGCCCTGGGAGAAGACCCAGGACATGCTGGAGGGACTATGTCTCTCGGCTGGCCTGTGAATGCCTTGGGGTCCCACCAGAGGAGCTGGAAGACATGTTTAGGGTGAAGGAAGCCTGGGACTGCTGCCCCTGCGCCCCTTTGCTAAGGGCTGTCCCATTCCTGTATGACCGGAGCAGGAGCTGTGTTCGCATTGCCGGCAGTAAGTCAGACCTGTTCCACCTGTGAAGTGGCTGGGATGAATCACCTCCTCCAAATCAGAGGCCATGGTTCTCGACTAGAAAAAGGTGGTTTGCCCTCTTCGGGTGGGTGGTGAGTCCTTGCTTCAAGTGGAAGAGTTCAAGTATCTTGGGGTCCTGTTCACGAGTGAGGGAAGGATGGAGCGTGAGATTGACAGGTGGATCGGTGGAGTGTCCACCGCGATGCGGTCGCTGTATTGGTCTGTTGTGGTAAAGAATGAGCTGAGTCAAAAGGCAAAGCTCTCGATTTACCGGTCAATCTACGTTCCTACCCTCACCTATGGTCATGAGCTTTGGGTATTGACCGAAAGGACAAGATCGCGGATACAAGCGGCTGAAATGGGTGTCTTCCGCAGGGTGGCTTGGCACACCCTTAGAGATAGGGTGAGGAACTCAATCACAGTAGAGCTGCTGCTCCTATACGTCGAGAGGAGCCTGAGGTGGGTTAGCCATCTGTTTAGGATGCCTCCTGTACGCCTGTTCCAGGCATGTCTCATCGGGACGAGGCCTGGGGGACACGCTGGAGGGACTATGTCTCTCGGCTGGCCTGTGAACGCCTATATATATATATATATATATATATATATATATATATATATATATATATATATATATATATATATATATATATATATATATATATATATATATATATATATATATATATATATATAATCATTGTTTAATACTGTGCTAATACTTAATACTGTGCAGATTTTTCGGTCAATAGATCAAATACTTTGTTGGTAGCTTCAGACAGTGCACTGGGGTGTATAATCAGATCTTGAATATTTGTATTTTGCATTGCAAGAGATAGGAGAGAACGAGAGTAGAGATGTTCTACAAACATGCTAACAGCCACATTGCCTTAAACATGTCACCGCCAGGGAGCATATTTTGCATGTCTTGATAAAATAAATAAAGAAAGATAGCTGTTGATTCCATTTCATTTTCACACGTTCACACCAATGTTGGAACAGTATTGATAAAAAACTGGCTACTCATTGTAATATATTTCTATTGAGACTGCTGCAGAAGACATTTTTACGCATGCATAAGCAAATCACTGAGTTGCAAAGTTCACTTCATGTGAGGTCAAAGACAGGTAGAGAGAGAGAGGATCAGGATCCAGTTCAACTTCAGTGTTAGTGAACAAACAATTTAAGAACCTAAGTGGAGGCTTGCATACAGAAGGAGTTGGGGATTCAAATGTGTTGTAATAAGCTGAAATAACTGTCTATTGGTTTGGTTGTGTGTGCATGTGTGATGGGTTAATTATGTGCTATATAAGTGAATGATCTGTTGTCAAGGCTTGTTGCATGGTAAAAGGCCTAAGGCGGTGAGAGAGAAGAGGGGGATGGGAGCTGAATTCCTTCTTAACAGCATCTACTTTTATCTTGCCTATCTATCAGTGTGTGTGCTACCTGATTGTCCTGCAGTAGCGTGTTCTTTGATGTGGATCATAAATGCATATAATAAATTATGTCAAAAGCCAGAGCAAAATCACTCCAAAAACAGGTTTCATTTACTGTTAAATTTAAAGGGCACTATGTAGCTTTTCTGAAGTGCTATCCGCTTGTTTCAATGGAGATGTTATTTCTCTATGCAGATGTTATTGCTTTGCCTGGATTGTTTTCACAATGTGGCATTAAACATAACTATCTCTGTGGAGGCAAGAATGTAGTGCCACCAGGCCAAGTTACAAAGTAAGAATGCATGATTGCAAGTTTTTTAAGCTTTATAAACATGCATAATTGAACAAAAGCAGAGTATATTATTTTAATGCCATGCAATGGATCTTTCCTGGCAACAGTAATATCTCAATGGAAAAAGCAATTATGAAACCCTTTAACAGAAAAGTGACAAGTTTTATTAAATATTTTATTGAATGTGTCACGGTGTGGTTATGTTAAAGATGATTCCAAAATATTATGTGTTATAAAAATTGATTTGTGACCCCTTATTCAATTCAAGTCCACCTGTAGCTTTCGGGAGAATATTTGATCTTGTTTATGTGGTGATAAAAAAAGGTGCATGGGCAACCAATAAGTGAGAGCTTCTCTTTACAGGAAAACAAAACTTAAATGCTGTGCCAAATCCTTGTGCAATGCAGTTGAAGCAGGTAATCGTGTATCATCTAGTATTTTTTTTATTCAACACAAAAGTTACATAGTGCACGGAAATATTATTCTGTATTGCTATTTTAAAATATGATCATTCTCCATCTGGGCACTCCTGACCAAGATCCTTGTTTAGAAACATTCTTAGACAATTCTATAGGCATTGGAGAATAAGAACAAATATTTCTGTACAGGGACAGTAAAGTATACCTAACCTTAACAAGTTACAGGAAACCCCTAAAATATTATTCTTTTTTGTTTCAAGCCTAAACCTTCACCACCTTCACCTTACACTATAGACATTAGTAACAGGACACATGATATGTAATAAATAATAATAATTTATGTTAATTCATTGTATATTATGAAAGGTAAGCCTAAACTGTGCAACCAACTTGGTACCCCATTGCCCCGTTTGTCATGATTTCAAGATTCACAACATTTTATGTCAGATTTAATTGTGTTTAATTTTGTGGTTTATTGTGTTTTTCACCTAATATAACAAAAATATACAGTTTTCAATTAAAGGAATAACCAAATACGGAGTCAGAATTTTGAGAGTATACCTTCCAAGTTACCTCGCAACTCTCAGGTCATGCCTCCACTGTGCTAAAAAATGAAGGATTTCATTGTTGTTTGGTCATGGTGTCAATAATTGTAGTTTATTTATTGTAATGTGACATCCCTAATCTAATAAAGCCTAAATATAAGTCAAATATAAAGATTAAAACTATGTCTCTGCTCTTCCTCACAGGCAGTGAAGCTGTACATGAGGACTGAGTGCAAATGCCATGGGCTCTCCGGTTCTTGCACTCTCCGAACCTGCTGGAAGAAGATGCCTCATTTTCGGGAAGTGGGTGACCGCCTTCTGGAGCGCTTCAAAGGAGCTTCCAAAGTTATGGGTGGAAATGATGGCAAAACCCTTATCCCGGTGGGCCAAAACATCAAACCGCCAGACAAACAGGATCTAATATACTCTGATGAATCTCCGGACTTCTGCCTGGCCAATCGTAAAACAGGCTCATTGGGCACTAGGGGGCGCACTTGTAACAGCACCGCCCTGGATATAAGTGGATGTGATTTGTTGTGCTGTCAGAGAGGGTACAAAGAGGAGACGGTTGTTTTTGAAGAGAACTGCTTGTGTAGGTTTCACTGGTGTTGTGTGGTACAGTGCAAAAAGTGCCTGGTCCGAAACGAGCTTAGTATGTGCCACTGATCCCAAGTCCTGGATTAAACCTGGACTAAGCCTGGACTAAAGTTGGACCACATTTAATGACTTAAGATCCTCTTCTAGACTTTTGTACCAGTGGAGATTCAACAATGAATGGATATTGACTGTGAATATATACATGGCTTATCAGTCCTATCATCCACTCTAGACAACATTATTTGAGGTTGCATTGACAGAATTTCAATGCACTGAACAACTCCAGGACCCCGTGTAAAAAAGGGACTTGTTGAAAAGAATAAACTACCTATTTTTGTCTGTGGAAAAGGACCAAAGAATGTGAAAATGTGTATGTTTCTTTTGCAGCCAGAGACAGAAATCATTTACTCTTTTTATCACCAGAAGACTGCTATCAAACAAGCTGAAACACAGAGCTTATTATGGAACTCGCTGCAGCATGTACGGTTCAGATACATGGGATTTCTCTGGCATTTGTGGCATTTAATAATTTTGACAACTCAACAGTTCTGGTGTTTTTGGACTGATTGAAACAAATTATTATCTACACATGTTTTTTTTAATGTAAGGACAACAAGTATTACCACTATGTCACATGCACATGAATTAGTTGAGCTTCTGTCTGTTATGGGGTCTGCCACCTGCTTGTCTCCATGGAGATACTGTATGCTTTGCTTGGAATAATCTTCAGTATGGCATTGAACATCACCAACTTGTATTCAATTCAGGTGTTTGATTTGTAAAGAAGTACTCATACAAACATGCCCTTTACAGTGAGCAGGTTTGACTCCCCACAGATCTGACCTGTAACTTGGCTAGGTGGCGCCAAGGAAGTGAAGTTTAATGTCATACTATGAAACATTCTAGAGTCTTGGCAAAGTAATTGATGGGGTCCAAGCTATAGCAACAGGCCTTCATCACCATCTAAGCAATTCAAATAAAGATATATATTCTGAATGGAAAACAGTCCTCACAAACACCTTCGAATTAGGAAGGAATTATTTGACTTAAAACCATGAATAACATCTCTATGGAGAAAACAAGTGGTATACCCTCCACAAGAAAAGTTACATAGTGCACCTTTAAGGCATCAGATTGGTTGACGAACAAAATCATCATAACATTTCAAGGATTAGCCTGCTATTAATTGTAGAAAATACTTTACAATCCATAATAATAATAATAATAATAATAACAGTTTTACTCTGTATAATAACTCCTTGTTAAGTAAGTTCTATGATACATGTCACTCCATAATGTTATATATAGTATTAGGACCCATATAAAGTCATTATTATTATTTATATGATGTTTGTGTACAAATATGAAAACATAAGACTACTCTTTCCCACTTATCTCAAAGCACTTTGGATTGGACGAGCACCGTGGACACCTCACAGTCGGGGTTGTGCGAGGAACAATGGTTATGTATTCCTATTATGTATTTGCCGTATGTTGTATATTCTGATGTACAGGGCTAATGTAATGATGCACTTTGGATGCTAACTTTGTCCGGTTTGTGTGAATGTGTGCTGGATAGGTGTCTGTAAAGGTTTAAACATGTGTATTTTTATATGGTTTCTATTTGTAGCTTCAAGACATGTTTCTAATTCCACCATCATGCTAATAATACACCACAACAGACTCCCATACAAAATATTGCTTATAGACCACTTAGTTACTCGATTTCAAATCTCAACATATTTTCATTTTTATTATTCTATCCCTCTGCTTCTAAACCACAGCAATCTCTTGAATATGTCAACATTTAATATGTTATTTATTGTAATTGTATTTGGCCATTCATATCTTAAAAAAAAACAAAAATGTTTAGCTAAAAACAGTCTGTAGTCCCACATTTCATCACAATCATCAAGTATGTATCAAAGAATGATCTGACATTTAATAATCATCTTGTTGTATCTACTATTGGGTTTTTTGTTTTGTTTTGTTTTGTTTTTTCAAGTGCACAATCCCATTATTCAATCTTTATTCCTATCCACAGAGATCATCCACAGGGTATGCCTTTCACTGTACATGCCATGTCTATCACGATCTATGACTTTCATCCAAAATAAAATCTAAACTCCTTCTAGTCCAAAAGAGGTTCAATTAATTTATTTTAGATTATTTTTTACAGACCATTGCTTTCGTACCGACAGTTAGTCCTACCACGATAATCAGTATCACTATCAAATTATCGTTCAGTATATGATGGCTGAAACGATATTTTTTGGGGGTAAAAATAATGTTTTACCCTTCATCTACTGAAGGCTGAAATGATATTGTGCTTGATTTTTATTTTATTTATTTTTTTGCTAGATGATAAGATTTAAGATGTAAAAGGTTGAGTTAATAACTTCTGTGTTTCATTCAGCTGTTTATTTATTTGAGCTCATTAGAATAGGGTTTTTCTGTCAGTGGCATAAATTTGTTTCAATATTATTGTTTATCATCTAAATTTACTTCAGCAATATATTGAATTTCAGAATTTGTTTTAACTGCTCCCTAGAGATCTTCCTCAGAGTAATCACATGATGTTGCTGTGACGTGTCAGTTCAGCTAGTTTAAACAGCGCCATCTGCAGTCTGACTTCTTCTGGTCAATTTCCCAGATGTGTGAGCGTGAAAAGGCCCCCTCGTCCTGGTTTAAAGTCCCGGGAAGAAATTTACATATTGCGATTGCCTCCTTAATCCAGCAACGATGGGCCAGAGGACAACGAATTGTTGCTAAGGAAAACTGCTAGTGAGAAGCTGAAATTGTCAGGTATGCAAACAACTAAAATCTTGGTCTGAAACAATAATCTATTAAAATGTAAAGCTTGTTATTTGGATTATTAAAATGTAATGGTCAGGCATATTGTATAACATTTCAAGCCAAGGCCAATGAAAGTAAGCAGATCCGTGACTCTATTCCATCTTACCATGGCGAGATAGGACCTTGTCAGATGTGTGCTTTTTTATATGAATTGTGTATTTTTGCCTCATTAATGCTGTGCAAATGAAATACAAGTAGCTCTGCCTTATCCTGATCTATACAAGTCGACACAAGTTCATAATTTCTCCAGGAATTTCTTGCCTGGTTGCAAGGTAAGGTCAGCAGTCTAAAGTTTTAACCTGGAGAAGAGGTGAGCCCTGCCACGGGACTGTCATCAAAAAGCTCTTCTTTTACCCCCGTCTTAACCTATTTCAGCCTGTGCTTGCATTCAAAGGAAATGCACTGCCAGGTACAATGATTTATTAACACATTAGTATAAATTTAGCAGACTGTTGACATTTGGCTGCATGTGGGTGCTTGCTGTGCGTATATGTCAATGGCCAGGTTAGAATGACTGTATTTTTCCATTTGTTTCTAATAGACAAAAAGATAGAGCCTGAGGAATGTAGAGTAGTTTTGTATTCTTTAGTTGTTGTTTTTTTTTCTAAACTGAACCACACACACAGCATAAATAAAGGGATGCCAGTACCAGTCCAGTTTATTCAGTTCTGATGCCGATTCCGATACTAAAGTATCTGCTGATTCTTGATATTAATTGATACCAATACAGAGAATAATAATAATAGCAATTTTTCCAATCCAAATATGTTATGTAGCAGTTACTTATACCTCAAGTAACAAATCAGGATATCAGGTGAACCAATATTTGGAAGCCGATATCTCATACCAGTATTGGATCAGTGCATCCCTAGTTGCCACAGCTAATAACTATAGTGATGGTCAAAGAAGACATGGAGGGCCTTCACTATTCACAAGTAATGGTCAATAATGCATGACATGGTTTATACTGTACTATATATAGGTTTTAGTTGAAGGTGTAGTATGTAACTTTTCTGATGCAGACTCCACCACCTGCCTGTCTCTCGTGTTTAACTCATCAATTTAAAATTTACAAGTGTTATTATTGCTCAGGTCAGGTCACTTTTCTAAATCTGACCTTTAACTTTAGAGTTAGAGAAGTTTATTGCCATACTGTGGAACACTCCAAGCCAAGCAATAACATCTCTATTGAGACAGTTAGCGACCCTCCACTAGAAAAGTTACATTTAGTGCTCCTTTAATATCTCACAGGATAGAATGTTGTATTAGCACACCATACGGACTCTAGTTTCTCCTTTCAACTTACAAAAAAATGCAAAGTAGAGTAAACCTCCAGCTGGGTTATTCTGAACAAATCCACTGCTCCTGATGCTGATGATGGATCAAATGCAAATTCATTGGTTTCAGAGTAATAATAATAATAATAATAATAATAATAATAATAATAATAATAATAATAATAATAATAATAATAATAATTAGGTCCGAGCCTGGGACAATGTCCTGGCGAGGGACTCATTAAAACCGCGTCCAGAGCATGGAAAATGGCAAAAATCAAGTAGTAAACACGCCCTGTCATGGCAGTGAGTGGTGTCAAAAATTAGAACTCGACAAGCTCTAATTGGTACAAAAGACCCTGAGAAAAAATAACGAAAGATGACTCGGTAGCGCCACCTCAAACTTTGATTTTCATGGGGCCAATGGGAGCCCGACTCGGAAAAAAGTCAACATAAAAATCCGAAACTCATATAAAAAAATAGAACATGTCAGGACATGACAAAAATGATACTGTGGCCCCACCCTAAAATGTACAGGAAGTTGGCCATATTGGATCAAACCTGGGAATGACAAAAGTGCACACCCTCGCATTCAGGACATTTTCTTGCACAGTTTTGATCACAAACACTTCAAATTTGGCCAAATGCCACTAAACCCATGTGTGATTAAAGATTATCAATTACATTTTGATTATGACTTTGGGTGTGGTCAGGGTGAATTTTCAACAAAATTGCAATTTTTGGAAAATTTCAATAAAATATTTCTCTTTCACACATTTTTTGTTGGAAAAACGCTAATACAGCGTTTATGCACATTTGTGAGCTGAACGCAATGATATGCAAATCAAGGCACTCTCTCACAAAATGGCTCTCTAGCGCCCTCTTCAAATTTCATTTTCAAAAATTCGTAGAAGACATACGATTTGTCATGGACCCTTATTTGTGATGGGGCACAATGTGAGAAAGGCACATGACTGTAGCTGTTATGGTTTAGGAGAATAATAATGGGTGGGGAATGCGTTTCCAATATTATTAGGCCCGAGCCTGGGACTCCGTCCCGGCGAGGGACTCATTAAAACCGCGTCCGAAACCCGGAAAATGGCAAAAATCAAGTAGTAAACACGCCCCGACATGGCAGTGAGTGGTGTCAAAAATTAGAACTCGACGAGCTCTAATTGTCACAAAAGACCCCGAGAAAAAATAACGAAAGATGACTCGGTAGCGCCACCTCAAACTTTGATTTTCATGGGGCCAATGGGAGCCCGACTCGGAAAAAAGTCGACGTAAAAATCCGAAACTCACATCAAAAAATAGAACATGTCGGGACATGACAAAAATTATATTATGGCCCCGCCCTAAAATGTACAGGAAGTCGGCCATATTGGATCAAACCCGTGAACGGCAAAAGTGCACACCCTCGCATTCAGGACATTTTCTCGCCCAGTTTTCATCAGAAACACATCAAATTTGGCCAAATCCCTCTAAACCCATGTGTGATTAAAGATTAACAATTACATTTTGATTATGACTTTGGGTGTGGTCAGGGTGAATTTTCAACAAAATCGCAATTTTTGCAATATTTCAATAAAATATTTATCTTTCACACATTTTTTGTTGGGAAAATGCTAATACAGCGTTTATGCACATTTGTGAGCTGAACGCAATGGTATGCAAATCAAGGCACTCTCTCACAAAATGGCTCTCTAGCGCCCTCTTCAAATTTCATTTTCAAAAATTCGTAGAAGACAAGCGATTTGTCGTGGACGTGTGAAAAAATTCACAGGGACGTTATTTGTGATGGGGCACAATGTGAGAAAGTCACATGACTGTAGCTGTTATGGTTTAGGAGAAAAATAATGGGTGGAAAATGCGTTTCCATTATTATTCTTCTTATTTTGGTCGCGACTTTGAATCCACTTTTGACCCCCTGAACGTTAACGAAAAGTCAATTTTATTGGACCCAAAATTCAAGATTGGTGAAAAATTAATTATTTTGATGTTCAAAAAAATTAATGTATCAAAATGACTCAATAGCGCCACCTCAACCTGAAATACATTGCGGCAATGAGAAACTTTTTTCATCATAGACAAATTAATTTTGATACAAACATAGAACATGTCACGACAAGAAAAATATTATATTATGACCCCACCCTAAACCCTACAGGAAGTCGGCCATTGTGGGCGGAACCCAATTTTTCCAAAATTTTACCTCTCACATTTGGATTTTTTGCGCCTTGGATTTTTATTCAAGAAACTTGCAATTTGGTCAAAATGAACTACACCCATGTGGGATTATAAGCAACTCTTTTGGAATTTTCTAAATTATAAAATGTGGGCGTGGCCAGCCTGCAAAGAAAAAAGACGTTTTTTACAGGTTTTAAATGCGTGTAACTCACACAGTTAGTGTCCTATGTCCCGGCAGGAATATACCGTAAATTTCGGACTACAGAGCGCACCTGATTAAAAGCCGCACCAGCTAAATTTGAAGAGAAAATCAATTTTGTACATATATAAGCCGCACCTGAATAAAAGCCGCAGGTTTTCATATTGTAACATGAGACATTTACACAGAAAGACGGTGCACCGACACGCTTTTTTTAAACTGTGCCTGAAAATTGGAACCAACACGACAACAACACGGGATGAACACATCTGCAGGTTTAGAAAATAAAACTGCACCAAAACGGAAAATCTGCTTTTATTTCCTCTGAAAACTTTTGTCGTCTTTTACATTGACCAAGTTGGATTCATTGATGTCGAGCTTACGTGCAGTGGCTCTATTTCAGGAGTCGGCAACCCGCGGCTCCGGAGCCGTATGCGCCTCTTTCAGCCTCATACTGCGGCTCTGCGTGGCTGAAGTGTATTTTATTTGTGTTAGCTCTTTTTTTGTTGTAGTTTAAATTGGAAGATTATTATGATCTTAAAATAAAATTATATTTTCTTATTTTTCGTTGCTCAAAATAAGCGTCACACTCGCGGAACAATGTTCAAAACAAACACCGCTCACGTCTCACAGACACAGACACTGACACTGACACAGACACAGACACACACACAGCTCACAGTCCTGTGTAAAAAGCCCTGATTTTCAGACGCTGTGCGCACAGGGGTCAGGAGCAACTTTGGCCCGTCCCTAATGACACACTAATAAGCTCGTCCGTAGATGTATCATGAAAATCCTGCTGGAAATCGCCACAGAAATCTATTTGATGTTGTAGCAAGTTTATTATCTGCTCTTGTCTCCGTGATGACGTTTCACGTATAACACATCAGACACGACGCACAAAAGTAGAGCCACAAGCGAGTGAAAATGAGCCAAAACAAAAGTCTTTGGAGAGCTTTTAACAAAGGGGAAAAGGACAACTGAGGAGCCAGAAGAGGAGACTACACCTCCAAGAAAAAGAAAGATAAATTTAACAGACAATGCCTACTTAAAATCTGGGTTTGTCGCTGCAGGTGACTCACGCGCACAGTCCGCTCTGCGTAACATACGGGAAAAGCAAATAAGGCAATGAAACCTTCAAAACTGCTTTGGCACATGGAGAATAAGCACCTGGGATTAAACGATACGCCTTTAGAGTTTTTGAAAGAAACTGCGGAGCAGAGTAGACATAATCACATAATCAGCGCAGGGCTCCCTCTGATGCAGCGGTTTGGTGAGTTGTATTTTTTTAATGCACTTAAGTTGTTTTTGCCATATTTATCTGCCACGTGTAGAAGGCTTGTCCGTGAAAATAAAAGCCAGGGGCCGTTATCCAGTAAAAAATCCATAAATAAGCCGCACTGCTGTACAAGCCGCAGGGTTCAAAGCGTGGAAAAAAAGTAGCGGCTTATAATCCGAAATTTACGGTACTTTTTTATTCAAACTGTTGATCTGAACACATAGATATTCAATTTACACAGGTCAGACAATAAATTGCTCCACAGCGCCCCCTTGAACTTTTGAATTGGACCAAAAAAATTTACATATGTCAGATTTTTTTCTGCTCCACAGCGCCCCCTTGAACTTTCGAATTGGACCAAAAAAATTACTTTGACGTAAACATCTGAAATTTGGCATGGACATTTGGCTTGGCAAACTGAAGAAAAAAGCCAATACAACATACCTCTATCGGCAACTATGTTACCGTGGTAACATAATAAATGTGTCATTGAAATGAATGGGGTTCAGATTACTGGACTTTGTTGTACACTAAATAGATGCTCTACACTCACCAAACTATGGCCTAAAATTCAAAATTGGCAAAAAATTTAGAATTCTCATGTGCAAAAAAATTAATGTGTCAAAAAGACTCAATAGCGCCCCCTCAAAATTTGAAATACATTACGGCAATGAGAGACCTTTTGCATCGTAGACAAATGAAATTTGGTACAATCATAGAACATGTCAAGACAAGTAAAAAATTATATTATGACCCCACCCTAAACCCTACAGGAAGTCAGCCATTGTGGGCGGAACCCCATTTTTTCAAAATTTTAACTCTCACATTTGGATTTTTTATGTCGTGGATTTTCATTCAAGAAACTTGCAAAATGGTCAATTTACTAGACCCATGTGGGATTATAGGGAACTCTTTTGGAATTTATGGAAGCTATAAAATGTGGGTGTGACCAGCCTGCAAAGAAAAAGTATGTTTTTTGAAGTTTTAAATGGCCCGTAGCTCACACATGCAGTTTCCTATTTTCCGGCATTAATTAACATTTTGTTCAAAATCTTGATCTGAGTGCATAGATATGCAATTTACACGTATCAAATATTACATTGCTCCACAGCGCCCCCTTGAAATTTTTAAAGGGCACGTAAAAAAATTACTTTGTCACGAACATTTGAAATTTGGCATGGACATCCCTACTCTGATAGTGAACAAAAAAGTCAATGACACCATACCTCTATTTTGAAAGGTGCTGCCATGACAACATCTGACATTTCTCATTGAAATACATGGGTTTTGGTCTACAAGGATGAAAAATAATTACTTTTTCATAGACCATTGAAATTTGGAACACATATTCCTCTCATCATACTGAAGAAAAAAGCCAATGAACACATACCTCTATTTCCAACCGTGCAGGCGTGAAAATGTGATAAATGGTGTCATTGGAGTGAATGGAGTAGTATTACTCAGTCGCTGATTTTGGGGGGAGGAGCGATGTAAGCGGGAACGAAAGGCAAGATCTCCACGGTGGCGTGTACTCCGCGGTCGCAAGGGGTGGCGAGGGCCTTTATCACTGCTTGCAGTTTTAATTATTATTATTATTGTCGGATTGAAGTCATTTTTGACCCCCTGAACGTTAACGAAAACTCAATTTTATTGGACTCAGAATTCAAGGTTGGTGAAAAATATATTATTTTGATGTTCAAAAAAAAAATTAATGTTTCAAAATGACTCAATAGCGCCACCTCAAAATTTGAAATACATTACAGCAATGAGAGACCTTTTTTCACCTTTTTCACCTTTTTTAGACAAATGAAATTTGGTGCAAACATAGAACATGTCAAGACAAGTAAAAAAATATATTATGACCCCACCCTAAACCCTACAGGAAGTCGGCCATTGTGGGTGGAACCCAATTTTTTCAAAATTTTAACTCTCACAATTGGATTTTTTGCGCATTGGATTTTCATTCAAGAAACTTGCGAATTGGTCAAAATAAATTAGACTCATGTGGGATTATAGGCTACTCTCCTAAATTGTTTTAAGTTATAAAATGTGGGTGTGGCCAGCCTTCAAAGAAAAAAGAAGTTTTTTGAAATTCTAAATGGTCCGTAACTTGAACATGCAGTGTCCTATTTTCCAGCATTATTATACGTTTTGTTTAAAATCTTATTTTGAGTGCATAGATATGCAAATTGCATTTGTCAAATATTACATTGCTCCACAGCGCCCCCTTGAAATTTTAAATGGTACACACAAAAAATTACTTTCCCACAAACATTTGAAATTTGGCATGGACATCCCTATTCTGATACTGAACAAAAAAGTCAATGACACCATGCCTCTATTTTTAAAGGTGTTGCCATGGCAACGTCTGACATTTCTCATTGAAATACATGGGTTTTGGTTAAATAGGATGAAAAATATTTACTGTGTCATAGACCATGGAAATTTGGTACACATATTCCTCTCATCATACTGAACAAAAAAGCCAATGAAGCCAAACTTCTATTTCCAACCGTTCAAGCGTGACAATGTGATAAATGGTCTCATTGGAATGAATGGAGTAGTATTACTCAGTCGCTGATTTTGGGGGGAGGGGCGATGTAAGCGGGAATGAAAGGCAGGATCTCCGCGGTGGCGTGTACCCCGCGGTCGCAAGGGGTGGCGAGGGCCTTTATCACTGGTTGCAGTTTTAATTTTTATTATTATTATTGTTATTATTATTATTATTTAGGTTTATTATTATTATTATCATCAGCACTATTGCTATTGCAACTCAAATAACTAATTCAAAACAAAATATATCTTTTGAATTGTGAAAAGTATTCAAAATGGCCCCTGTAAACAAAAAGCACAAGATCATGATCTGATTTCTGGAGTCATCAGATTATTGAAACACATCTTACATCTGAAATGAGGAATCTTTCTCCTTGTTCACACCTACGCAGGTTTTCCAGATTGGTTTGTACATATAAACACAACAAAAATCTGATTTAATTATTGCTATTCGGCCATTTAAATTTACCCACTGAGATATTGTTTCTCCAAAAGCTGTTACGTATCCCTGAAGGACTGTAATTATTGGACACTTGTGATCCAGATACGCCATTCTCTCCATTGTATTTATCTTTTGAATAAAAGCCTAATGGGCTCAACACACGGGGAGCGACTAATGACAGCGTGCAGCGACACTCATCGCATAGGCTTTAAAATCGAACACACGGGCAGTGACAAACTGCAGCGACTAGCGGCAGCTTGTCACGTCGCGCTCTGTTCCAGAGCAGATCGCGAGCCTCCTACACGTCTGATTGGCTGTTTATTTGGAGGGAATTTGAAGTATTATTGTATTACGAACAAGGCTGGAGACTGAAGTGTGTAGAACCAGGTAACTTTAATACACGCACCGAGCATAGGTAGTGTTACATATATATATCACTCCGCGTAGCGCACTATATTCTTTGTATACGAGACATATTACAACATCCCCTCTGTTTAGTTAACTCTCACATTCAACAAAAATAATCACATAAAGTGGCTAAGCTTTTCTTCAGATATCTTGACCAAAATATAGTCAACATTTTATGCTACATTCTTTAAAGAACAATACTAAACATAGCATTCTGATTTTAACAATATAACTTTTTCCTTTAGCTTGCATGTAGGCTTAACAATCAAATTAGTAACCATTAATCACTCACAACCAACAGATTAGTTTTTTTTCCTAAACATAGTCTTTGTATTGGGTTGGCTTGTTTATAACTCTGCCGGATCTAGTGTGTACTTGTTGTACAAGTTTTTGTTTTTCACAGTTCTTGTCTGTTTCACGTGGTGTTTCATGGATTGCTTCTGCAGAGTCGTTGTGACCTTCGTGAGTTTCAGCTTGTTGTAGTGGCTCTGCAAACTGAATCCTCCTCGTGTTGCTCTGTATGGTTGGTTTGAAAAGTTCTCTTAAGTGGCTTCTGCAGCGTCTGATTTGGTTCCCATTTGGTGTTTGAACAATGTAACTCCTTGGCTCACTGCTCTTTTCCACAATGGTTGCTGGGTGCCACGTTCCCCTTTCTTTGTTCAATACAGTCACATGTTGTCCTGGGTGAAGAGGTGGTAATTCCTTACGACTGTTTCTGTCATGATGTTCCGTCATGTCTGCTGTTCGTTGTTCCAGTTGCAATCTGTGCTCTTCTCTGCCAGGGTCTGTTCGACTTGGTAGAAGGGTAGTGATGGGTCTGCCAAAAATCAGCTCTGCAGGTGATGGAAGTTTACTGTCAATCGGCGTTGCTCTGATCTGTAGTAGTGCCTTTTGCAGATTTCCACCAATCTTCAGTGTCTTTTTAACAATTGATTTGATGTGTCGGACGTGTCTTTCAATGAATCTATTGCTTTTTGGGTAATGGGGGGAGCTTGTGATGTGTTCAATACCCCATTCCTCTGTGAACTTTTTGAAAGCTTCTCCTGTATACTGTGTTCCATTGTCTGTCAATATTTCATCGGGACGTCCAAATAGTGACATATACATTTGCATCTTTTGTGCTACTGCATGACTTGACGCTGTGTGTAGCTCATCCACTACAGGGAACTTAGAATATCTGTCCACAGTCAATAAATATTGACGACCGTTCACTTCAAATAGATCTGAAGCTAGTGACTGCCACGGCTTGGTTGGTACCTTATGTGGGTGGAGAGGTTGTTTTGGGTTTGCATCCTGGTGTTCTATACATATCGCACAGGATCTGCATATCCTCTCAATGTCATCATTCATTTTTGTCCAGTATACACTTTCTCTTGCAAGACGACGTGTTTTCTCGATTCCTTGGTGACTTGAATGTAGTTGTTTTAATATACTCTCTGTCATCGAATCAGGAATAAGCACTTGTCTGCCTTTGAATATGACTCCTGACTCTATAGCAAGTTCGTCCCTGAATGACCAATAGGCACGTAGATTTTTTGGGAGATCAGATATTTTTTGTGGCCATCCTTGATGAATCACTTCCTTCAGTGCATTTAGTTTGAGATCTTTGGTTGTTTCTGCACGAAGAGTGTTCTGTTTTTTGGGAGAAAAGTTGATAAGTGCTATAGTGTGCATTTCAGGGTCTTCTGTTTCAAGAACTATTCCATCAATACGCTCGTCCAGTTCTATTTCGCTACTGTTCTCAGGATTTGGTAATCGGCTAAGGGTGTCAGCCAGGATCATCTGTGGTCCAGGCCTATACATGACCTCGAAATTGTAACCTTGCACTTGCACCAGCATTCGTTGTAACCTTGGTGGAGCCGCATGTAGTGGTTTTCGACATATGGTTACAAGTGGCTTGTGATCTGTAATCACTATGAATGCTTTGCCGTACAGATACGTGTGATACCGTTGTATACCATAGACGATAGCTAGCATTTCTCGCTCAATGTTGCTATATCTGGACTGCGTATCTGTGAGTGTTTTGGATCCAAAAGCTATAGGTTGGCTGTTTTGCACGAGTGCCACCCCTAAACCTTTCTGTGATGCATCTACTTCGAGTGTTAGAGTCGTCTTAGGATCGTAGTATTTCAAACAGGCATCTTCAGTGATTATTTCTTTCAGGTCATCGAAACATTTTTGGTAGTTTGAGTCCCATGACCATGGTACGTCATTTTTTAGTAAGCCTCTTAAGGTGTGTGCTTTGTCTGCAAACTTTGGTATATAGGGAGACAGATAAGATAACATCCCAATGAATCTGTGTAGTTCATCTTTGTTTTGGGGTGTTGGCATTTTTTGAATGTCTCGGATCTTAGTCGGATCTGGTCGGATGCCATTGGCTGTGTACTGGTTACCAAAAAATGAGATTTGGTTTTGCTTGATATTGCATTTATCACTGTTGAACACCAAACCTGTGTTTGCAGCACGTTCCATCAGGCTGATTAGGTTCCTGTTGTGTTCCTCCTCATTTTCCCCATAAACTGCAATGTCATCAGCAATGCTCACTACTCCTTGTAGTCCCTCCAGGATCTGATCCATCTTGGCCTGAAAGATATCTTGAGACACACTTAGTCCAAATGGTAAACGTTTCCAGCAGTATCTACCGAATGGAGTGCGAAATGTTGTTAATAGTTGTGAGTCTTCATCCAAATGTATGGACCAATATCCTGCCTTTGCATCTAATTTGCTGAATATTTTCGCTTTTGCAAATTTTGGGTTGAGCTCCTCAACAGTAGGAATCTTGTGTGGACATCTCTTTAAACTGTTGTTTAGTTTTTGAGGGTCGAGACATATTCGTAGGCTTCCATCTTTTTTAGTACTATATGCTAGGCTGGAGCACCAATCTGTGTGCACTTCTACTTTTCGTATCACATCCTGCTCCACAAGACTATTCAACTCTTTTTTGAGCTTGTCTTTTATGTGAATGCTGCATTTACGTGGTGGGTCTTGAAATGGTTCAGCGCCCTCTTTTAGCAGTAGTTTTGCAGTACCATTGAAGTTTCCGAGTTTGTCAAACTGGTCTGGAAATGCTTTTTTTAGATCTTCTACAGTGTTAATGCAGTTTGGTGTATCTACTTTGTTTTGTATTGTTTTAGTCTCTGTGTGTGCTGTTTTGCTGGCATTAGTCACAGAGTCCACATTCACAGTGACAAGTTTAAGCGCTTCAGATGTAGGTAAGCCAACTATTGCCGGACCTGGTACATCCACAACATAGAACATGGCGTTAACCCACTTGGAATCTTTCCACTGACATGGAATGTCTATTTTCCCATAGCAGTGAATCCTGTGTCCACTGTACGCTGACAGTTTTGCATGGCTCTTTTGCAATCTGTTCATAGCCTGACGATTTCTGCCGTACATTTGTCTGTATGTACGCAGTGGGAGGGTATTTCCTGATGCACCTGTGTCAATCTTTAGTCGCAATGTATATTTCTGGTGTGGTAGGTCAGGTGGTTTCACATTCAATACTGTATATGCTTCGTCTCTTGGTGCTTTAGTATAAATACTGTGCATGCATTTTTCGCTCACTGTGACACAGTGAAACTGTCTTTGATACATGTCATCCTCACTTGAGTCTGTAGTTTGTATGGCGTACATTTTATTTGCCTTTTTGTGGTCATTCTTGTATGACTGTGACTTATTTCTTTGTTGCTGTTTGGAGTGCTCTTTATGCTTTAGTTGCTTTCTTTTCCTACAGCATTTAGCCCAGTGTCCTTTGATGCCACATAAATGACACACATCATGGAAAGCAGGACATTGTCGTGGTTTATGGTCTGATCCACATTTTTGACAATGACGTCCTTTAATAATAGCATCCATTTTTTCTTTTTGTGCAGTTTTGCTTACCTCCAATTGGTGCAGTTGGAGATTTCCTGCTGTTAGAGCTTCATGCTTTCGTCCTTCAGTCAACACTTCAGCAAGGGAACAACCTTGTGGTTTACTGTAAAGCTCATTTCTGAATGTTTCGTGTGGTGTACTGGCTATAATAAGTTCAATGAGACGTTCATGGAGTTCCTCTTCTGTGAACTGACATTTTAGTGCGAGAGTTCTCGCTCTGGTAACAAAATCATCAATACTTTCATCCGGTTTTTGTCTATATTGCATGAGATGAAGTCTGTGAATCCTGAAGTTAACATCAAGCTTTAACTGACCTTCGAAAAATGTCCACAGTTTTGACGGCACTTTTTTTTCATCTGCTGTTAGCCCGCTAGCATTTAGCCTCTTTAGCCCCTCATCTCCGATACCTCGGCATATTTTCCTCGCCTGCTTTTCTTCCTCTGTTATTTCCTCGTCCTCTAGGTACAGACACATTTTCTGCTTGAATAACGAGATCGCCTCACCCAGATCCGGGTCGGACCAGTTCATGGTAGGTAAATGTGATGCCATCTCGTATCGGCAGTTAGCTTTAGCGTGCAGTGTGCAGTTAGCAACGGCAATTATCCTCGGACAAACCAATCTCTTCAATATACGCCGTGGGAGAGGAGTCGGGCCTTATTTTCTTCATTCCTCAACTTTCCGCTGCCACCATGAAGTATTATTGTATTACGAACAAGGCTGGAGACTGAAGTGTGTAGAACCAGGTAACTTTAATACACGCACCGAGCATAGGTAGTGTTACATATATATATCACTCCGCGTAGCGCACTATATTCTTTGTATACGAGACATATTACAACAGAATTTTGAGGTTAATAGCGGTAGTTGGGAAAAAGACGCTAAAATGAAATCTCGTAAAGTTTTGCTTCATTTGACTAAACTATTACAATTGGTTGCACTCAACAAAACTAAAAAAAAAGCGATCCTGGGTCCACCCTATTCTGCAGCTAATTCTGTTTAATGTAAAAACCTTATATATATATATATATATATATATATATATATATATATATATATATATATATATATATTAATGTTGAATCAGTCTTTAATACATTTGGTTATTAGTCTCCATAAATTTATCTGAATTAACAAATTTGTGCATGTTAACTTACCACTCATATTCACCCTGGCACCAACAAGTTCCCAGGCAGCTGCTTTTTTTGGATATATCTCGGTAGTCTCTTTGAGATGTCAAAAATAATTGGTAAATCCGACACCGTGAGTATAATTTTCTCCTCCATGATGTTTCTGAAGTGGACAGTGCATTGGCTCGTCAATCAAACTCTCGCTGATTGGCTGTTGTGCAGGCGAGAGCGATAAAAGTAGAACATTTTTCAACTATCATTAGTCGCGTCGCAGGCCCGCGTGTTCACGTCGACATGCACGAGCGCGAGGTTTTCACGTGCACGACTTTCGCTTGTCGCAGAGGTACAAGCGAGACGAGCGATTTTCACAGTGTCGCACAGGTACCATTGAAAATAAATGGAGAGCGAGCGACGTCGCTCCCCGTGTGTCGAGCCCATAATCCATTACACTTCTGGTAGATAGCAGTTTAGAGACAAACACCTCCAAGTTAATACAAGCCCTCTAGGTGCCTTCTCAACTGCTGTCTTTGAGTCCATCAGCCCACCCAAATCGGCCTGCTCTAGGTAACAAGAAGCCATTTTTGAACATTTTGCACCTAGCACTCTCCTCCTTTCACCACTCTCTTAGCCCGGGGATCCTTCCTATGACATTCATTGTACAAACAAACAAAGCCTGACTTGATTTATCTTGTCCGTGAACTTGAGGTGAGCCTGATAAATTGCTTAGCAGATAAAGCTATAGTTATTTGGAAATGCATTTTTGGCAGTGTTGAAATGAGCTCATAGGGTTTTCCTTAAGTAATGGTTGCAACATTGCCTCAAGAAACACATTTTTGATCATTAAAGTGGGTGGATAAACAGCAGAATGGATTCACGTCGTGCCCTTCTAACCTCTCCAAAATGTGTCCCATGTCTCTTGGCTCAGCACTGTCACACGCCCTTTTAATTATCTCATCCATCAAACTCAGAAAGCTCTGCACCCTCCCAAAACCTCGGCTGTTCTTATCTTCTGGTGGTACGCAGGAGTCTATGTAGTTTAAGGACCTGGTTTAGACCTGGTTTGAACTTGGTTTTGGCAAGAGGCAGTCCATGGGTAGGGGAGGCGCCTATATTTCCTGGTTTAGTTCTTGTTTAGTCCTGATATCTAATTATTGTTTGTTAAGCGATTCATTGTTACTCATGCTTTACTTGGTTTTGACCGATGTTGTTGCGGTTTGGCCTTTTAAACCTCCTCACCAAATGGTTTGATAACTTAGGCCTCAATTTGAAAGGTGTTGTCCTAGTTCTTGTATAATCCTGTTTTGCAGTTTAAAGTGCACTATCTCTAACTAATCCGTAATCATGGAGTCAAATAGGTAGCACCATCGAGACAAGTTACAAGCCAGATCTGTGGAGAAGTGAGTCTGCCTGTTTTGTAAGGTGTTTTTTGCAGTTAAAACATCTGAATAAATACCAGGTATACACGTTCATTATCATACTGTGAAACATTCCAGGCAAAGCAGTAACAGTGGGACAACTAGGTGGTAGAAAATCAGTCAGAAAAGTTACATAGTGCACCTTTAAGTAGTAGTTGTTTTAGATAGATAGATAGATAGATAGATAGATAGATAGAAAAAACTTTATTAATCTCCAAGGGAGAAATTCAGGTGTACGGCAGCAAACACACACTTGCACAAACACACACAATAATAACAGTAAAAACAATAAAATATTACTAACAATAGTATAAAGTGCTCATCATATAGAAGTCACAGTTCATATCAGGCAGTTCTGTTAAACAGCCTGATAGCTGAAGGGACAAACGACCTCGAAAAGCGCACTGTCCTGCAGCTCAGTGAGTCCTGATTTAGTCCTTAATTAGCTGCATCTTAGGGCCTTTTTTGTTATTTTCATCTTGCTTTAATTCTGGTTTGAACCTATATAGCTAAAGTTGTTCTATTTTAGTTCTTGGGTTGGAACTTGTTTTTGTGATTCTCCTGTTTTTGTGATTGTGTTAAAAGTTTTATTTTATTTTTATTTTTTAAGCATAGTAAACTTTTTGTCCAGTTGACAGAATTGATCTTTTCTTTTTCATACCTGGACAGCTGATCCTGCTCTGATTATAGCTGATCCTGCTTCGAGTATTATCTTGATTAGGCTAAATTTCAAATACAAAAAAAAAATAAAAAATAATAAATGTACGTTTAGCTCTGTATAAAAAATATGCAGAATTTTGTGGCCTGGACATAAGCAGTGACATCATGATGTCCAGTGTTGGCTCATTTGGCGCAGTAGGACCTATGCACTAGCACAGAGACAATAAACACAGTTGTTTGCGTAACAACAGTGAAAGGAATGCACTGATGATGGGAAGCAGACCTCTCCACTTAAACGTGAGCACATGTTCAAGGGCTTCTGCCTTATAATATGGTTGTTCATAGATAGGCCAAATGGGGGCGATATAAAGCCAGAATGTGCTGTGTACAAGATATATCAGGGGTTCAAATTGTACATTGAATTCCCCTGTACGCTCCACAGTAATTGTGATGTTTGAGCACTAGATGGAGCTATTAGTACTTTCTTTACAGCTGACCTTTAAAAGATAATGACATTCTGTCATAAACTAATTACATGTTTATGTTAGGTTATGTTAATCTAAATGTGAACATACTGAAAAACCACACATTTCCTTTAGACTATCTTCAGGCCTATATGACAAATGCAGCAGTTGGGTGTTGCTAAATTTCCAGCTAAACAGAAACATATAATCAGTATTAATTATTATTATTATTATTATTATTATTATTATTATTATTATTATTATTATTATTATTATTATTATTATTATTATTATTATTATTATTTCTGCCAGAAGTTGTGCCACTTTGTGTCAAAGAAGATGTGATTGATTTGCATTTATTACTGATGGTTTTACTGTTAAAAAAATATGCATTCTGACTGTGAGCAGGGTCGCCTCCTCACAGATCAGAGTCAGAAACTGAATAGGTTTTATTGGCTTGTCAGTGAACAAAATAAACTATGATAAAATAAAAATGAGCATGAGCAATGGCATGCATTAAAAAGGTAAATAAAAATAGACTTGGATATACAAATACAAAAAAGGTCTGATCTATAACTTGATCGGGTGGCAATACTTAATGTAAAGTAATAACATATCAGCAGGATATTTAGTGCACCTTTATTGTTGGTTTATTTAAATAATTTCTGGCTATGAAGAAATGAATGGACACAAGCTATCTTCTGCTGTTTTTGATAAGCCAAATTAATCCAGGACTGCCATTAAGTAATATGTTTTTAAGAACACAGGTCTATCCTCAGGCGCTCTAAGTATACTAAGTATATTTTGTTATCTGTTGAGATGAGTCCAAAATAAATGCATGTTCTCACAGCCCCAAGATATCTGTATTATTACATTGATAGTTTATCAATTAGAGCCATGCAGTCTTAGCCTTGGGGGTATATACAAATAAATACAGAAAGATAAACGAACTTCCCTACAATATTATGCAACTGCTGATGGTTACACTGATTACCACCAGATGGCAGCATAGCACAGAACTTAAGTTTCATACTCGCTTGCAGAATCTTAGTCAGCATTTATCAGTGACAAGACAAATCTAAATATTTTACTGTTTCAATAATGGAGTGGTGGCCCGACATAGCAGTGACTTTTGACTTCCTCTAGTGGCAAAAAAAAAAAAGGCATAGCAGGCTTTCAGACAGCGTTACTATATCTTTATGAATTTGTGTGTCAGTTTCTACAGAGATGCTTTCTCAGTAACCTGATTTTGAATAATTGATAAGCAGTGTTGGGAAGTAACTGAAAAAACATATTCTGAATATTAATTTTGTGTAACTGTATTCCAGTACTCTTTCATTAGGAGGTCTTCACAAGTTACTTTCCTAAATTACAAGGGATACATGGGGTACTATCATGTAATTTTGGCTTTGAACTGCACTGTTTTACTGAGAATAAAGAAAACGGTCTAGGGCTATGCCTCTAGTTACAAGCCAAAATGTCATTCTTCATAGATTAATTTAATCCCGTAACACAATTACATATCCGTGGAGACCAGCAGGTGCAAGATCCTTGACCAGAACATTTTTTAGTGGACTTTTAACTTCAAAGTCAATTGACATTTTGACACCTGCATATATAAATTACAGGATTATGCCTCCAGTTATAAACCCAACTCTGCTCTCATTCTTAACATATAGAACATACTTTCCCAGTCACCTGAAGTTTAAGGCCAAGAGGATAAAAGAGAACAAATCTTTGCCATCATATGTTGCTTTCTGGACGTTCTCTTTTTCAACACTTCAATCATATATGTTTTTCCATTTTCAAAAACCTGATTGTTTTGACTGTGGGGCCTGTTGTTTACCTCTGCTCCCTGTGGTGTAATTGTAGAGTATTTTTTCTCACCACCTTCTAATGCAAAAGTCACACTAAAAACGTATGTCCAAACAGGCTTCCATACTCCATGTCCCGGTCTTCCCTCAGTCACAAAAACACCAGCCAAGAATTTGTTTCTGTTGTTGAAGTTTGTGACTTCACCAGAGCCTTGTAATTGACTAACCTCTGCTGCTCTGCTTGGGCTAAAGCTCTCCAAGAAAAATGAACTCAGCCTGAACTCCTAGGGAAGCACAGGAGGCTACTACCACACTGACAAAAACAAGTTTATAATCTAGTAAGGCAGGAATTCTGTATTGGTCATAATGTGGATCCAATATAATGAATTTGTTATGATAAAAATAAGAGGCCTTGTACTTCTACTGCTATGCCGTATAAAAGCTCATGATTGAATGGGAAAACACAACCGTCAAAATACAATTTGTATACCACTGTGCGAAAGAGAGAAGCATTAGCCAAACTTTTTTTTTTTTTTTTTCTAAGTAAACAGAACCGTTGCGGAACCATCACACTGTAATGTTACAGTACTTTTCATTCATGATAAATTTTGTAGTATATAGTATAATCTTGATTATAATTAATGAGGTTAATTGAAAATGTTACATATGACACCACAATCCTGAGCTTTAGATACCTAAATTTGAGTCATGGATACACTGAACAATCTTAGTGGATGTGATTCAGAACATTAAAGCACTTGCTCACTCCTCACAAATCCCACTCTGACCTGTGCATACCTTACACATAAGAATGGGGTGTGAGTGGTTGGCAGCGGTCAGCAATGGTGGATGAAGTACTCAGTCTTCTTACTTAAGTAAAAACCCATATACAGAGGCAAAAAGTTACTCAAGTTAAAGTATCACATGAAAAAATCTACTTAAGTATAAGTACCTGTTTAAAAATGTACTTTTAGAGTAAAAAGTAAAGCACTGTGAATTTGTAAAGAGTAAGGGTGTAAATGTAGTGATCCATCCATCCATCCATCCATTTTCTTCCGCTTATCCGGGGCCGGGTCGCGGGGGCAGCAGTCTAAGCAGGGACTCCCAGACTTCCCTCACCCCGGACACGTCCTCCAGCTCCTCCGGTGGGACCCCAAGGCGTTCCCAGGCCAGCCGAGAGACATAGTCCCTCCAGCATGTCCTGGGTCTTCCCCGGGGCCTCCTCCCGGTGGGACATGCCCAGAACACCTCCCTAGGGAGGCGTCCAGGAGGCATCCTGAGCAGATGCCCGAGCCACCTCAGCTGGTTCCTCTCAACGTGTAGGAGCAGCGGCTCTACTCCGAGCTCCTCCCGTGTGACCGAGCTCCTCACCCTATCCCTAAGGGTGCGCCCAGCCACTCTGCGGAGGAAGCCCATTTCAGCCGCTTGTATCCGCGATCTTGTCTTTTCGGTCATTACCCAGAGCTCATGACCATAGGTGAGATGTAGTGAATGTAGTGATATTGATTTTTAAAATTATTCATATTTTGGTCAACGGTAGCAATACGAATCATTTATTTTTTTCTGAATGTTGTGTATTTATTTTGTTTGCTCAAAGTTGAAGCTTGAACTTGAAAACCTTAGCCAGGATGTTACCACGAACATGGTAAAAATCATGTATGCATCTGGCATACACTGATTACTGATCCGTCTTCAATTGAGTTGTCCTCGGTCAGAAGGAACAGCCAAACTCCACAATGTATGGTTCAGGGATGTTTATTCAGAAGAAGGGAGCAGGTGGCACCGAGGGACTGATTATTATACAGGTAGTTTTGTGGTGGTGTATCCATGTATATGTGTGTGTGTGCGTGTGTGTGTGTGTGTGTGTGTGTGTGTGGTTCTCTGAAAGAAAGACAAAGAATATATGCATTAGCAACAGCAGAAACACCAATACAATGAAATGAATAAAGAAAAAAAAGGCATGTTATAACACAAAGAACCACAGGGGGGCGCTACAACACATAAATAAATAACAAATTCTAGTAACCCTTAAGTGGTTGTATAAATGCAATAATAAACAAATAGGCAAAACTGTACAAAATGGGCAAATTCACTATTTACAGGAGGATGCAGGGAAAAATAATAGCTATTGCAATACGATGGACAATGGATGGACACAATTGAAGCGTTGTTATGTGGTAATTGCATGTGGAGCACATATAAAAATACACATTTGTAAATAAACTGGCTAAATACAACATTCATACCCAATTACAAACAATACTTACATCGTATGAACGCACGCAGTACTCACACAAGATTAGTCAGGATGACCTGCGAACAACACGAGGGTCCGCTCGTGAACTCGCGGGCCACGGACCTTCTAGAACAGAGGTGTCAGACACATTTTCATTGAGGGCCACATCAGCAAATTGGCTATACTCAAAGGGCCAGATGTAAAATAGATAACTAATGTTCCCTCTAATTTTTCACAAGTCTGAGCAAACACACAAACTCCCTGAGCGGTCCCATGGACCACTGTGAGCAACATCAGACCTGTTCACTGTGGTCATGCTGCATCGCATCCATCCAAGTTAAATGGTTTATTAAAAGAATAAAATTACCGCTTTTATACCGCACTTATACAATGAAAATGACAAAAATGTGTGTGTATCGCACAAGTTCTAAAGTGCTATGTGTATTGCACAAGTTCTAAAGTGCAGTGTGTAATGCACAAGTTTTATAGTGCTGTGAGTATTGCACAAGTTCTAAAGTGCTGTGTGTATTGCACATAACCTAAAGTGCAAGGTGTATTGTACAAGTCCTATAGGCCGAGTATTATATGTAATGCTAAAACTGAGTAATTATTGTGATAATCTGAGACCCTTTTTGCATATTGAGTGAGTGAAAGTTCTATGGGAAGTGAAAAACACAATGGAATCATAAATTGGGTAATAAAATCCAAAATAACCATTTTATTAAGAATTCAATGACAATTTTTGCTTCTCAAATATTTTCTGCAGTTTACATTTATATCACTGCATAACTTATTCTGTTATAGGTACTGGTTAAAGTTGTTGTCTTAGTCAAATTTATTAGAAATTATGACAAAAGCTGTCACATTTCTACAGTAAAACAAACCGATTTTACAAAGTTCAAGTGACTCAATAGCTCAGAAGTATTAAACATAGTATAGTTTAGTTCCTTGTGAAAAATGCAAGGACAACAAAGCTTTGAATAGTAGTGAAAATGCCTGTTATAGACCTCTTGTTCATATACATGTCACCTTTGGGATTAACAAGGGTGTAATAACGTAATGAAGTCTCCATGGTTTCTAATGCTGGACTAAAGCAGAAATGCAGCTGAACTTTAACAAGAAAGAACAGAAGAAAAAACATGAATGTCCCGTGTTACCAAGGTGAGGTCAACAATGGACTTGATGCCATTTACCAAGAGCCAATGTAGTTTACTTAATACAGTGGCCATATTCTTAAAGGGGATGTACAGTATGTGTGTCATGATGTTTTAATGCTTTTGAATTGATCTTCCTCATTTTCAGACATCCTTACACTTTTAAAACCTCTACAAACAATATAACTCCAAAATCTGAACAAAAAGAAAAAAAGTTGTCAGAGTGCTGTTTGGTTGTAATTGTATGAACACATAAAAAGGAGTGTGGGGGTCTAACCTTTTTTGTATGATATAAATATACAAAATGTGAAAAGATACCAGAGCTTTGCATAACTTTTTACGAAATAAAATACAAGAATGTGTGTTTTAAAGGTGCACTATGTAACTTTTCTGGTGGAGTGGATGTGTTTTTTGTTTTGCCTAAAATGTTCCACATAATGGCATTACATTTCCATCATGGAGACAAGCAGCTCACAGTAAAAATGCACTTTCAGCAATAAAACACCTAATTGGCTATTAATATAAATAAGTTTAATGCCATATTGTGAAGAATTCCAAGCAATGTAATGCCATTTCTATTCAATGTATGTGTTTGTAGAGCACAAATCTTCACACATTTTGGGATTTAACAGTAAGTTAGAAAATCTGATTGGTCAATTAAAGAAAAGCAAACAACCATGAAGGTGGAGTACCCTCCACCAGAAAGGTTACATACTGCACCTTCAGTGTTGTAATTAAAGGTCCTTTATAATGCAAAATTGACTCTTGTGAGCTTTAACCCATGTTATAATGTTGTCACCTCCTCAAAAACATATGGAGTTGTGTTTGAGTAATCCTGGTTAATTAGCCTGTCTACATCTCCAAAACTCAAATGCTATGATATGATGTCATGAAGTGGTAGTTTAACAGCAACCTTTTACCTTTTGTTCATTACAGATTGGACATTCTAGGTCTGAAATCACCCCAATGATTCTAGTGAATGTGTAAAGAGTTTAAAAACACAGTAGAGCACTTCTTGTATTACCACATGACATCACAGGGTGTTTTTTTGTTTTGTTTGAGAGAAGCCTAAATATGCAGGGTCTGTGTGTTAAACATATACAAATGAAACAAAACAACTCCAGGCATGTTTTTGATGAGGAAACAACATTGTATTATAGATCTGAAAATAATGTAATACAGGCACTTTAACAAACATCAATATGGAAACAGTCACTGATGTTTCACTGTTGCATTGTTTTGTGAGGTACCATTAGAGAAAAACACTTTAGTAGTGCTACAGTGCATGTACTGCATTGATCACCTTGATTGATTATGTATAACTTGTCTTTTATAACACTCATCAAGTAGCATGTTTTTTGTTGCAAGGAGAAAGTCAGAGGGCAGGCATATAACAGACACTTCATAAGAGCGAAACTAATACAACTTCATTACAAAACTTACTATGCCTTAACTGCCTTACAAAATTTTATCTAAACCAGGACTAAAATGGATCAAAACCAGAATTATACCAGATCTAAAACTGGACTAAACCAGATTTAAGTCTTACACATGGAATTATAAGAAAGAATTATTAAAAAAAAAAAGCTCAGGACAATTAGTGCAGTATTGTCCATTGTAGTGCAACTTTATAAGCATAATAGAGGAATTATTTATTTGCTTATATATTTACTTTAATTTCAGTTTAGCTTCAAATTCCACTTCACTGGACACTGCGTTTGGATTCTCGCCCACTGGCTGAGATTCTTTGCTGTATTACAAGCACTTTTCTTACCTATCCCTGAATCGAATGATATATTTACATTACACTCATCACCAGGGAAACCTGGCTTTGTCTCTCGCTGAACTCAACACTGTAGAAAAACTAGCACTTGTGGGAAAACTCAATGTTATACTTTATTATTGAATTATATGTGCAGCCAGTTCACATATCAAGTCCAGAAGATATGGTGCCGAATCTGATTATAAAACAATACCATGACCACTGAAATCCCAGGTCAGTGCGAATAATAATAACTTTTACTGTCTCAAGATACCAGCGCTGAGTTGAATTGAGATTTTAACCAAATGTTTCCCACAATATTGTTAATGAATGTAAGCAAATGTGAAAATGTTCAAAAATTTACGATTATGGGTGTTATGGGGAGAGAGGGGCCGATTATAAAATAGCATGACCACAGAAACATCATGTGTGGACCGAAGTCTCAAATGCAAAAATACTAGCGTTTACTGTCTCAGCATACCAGTGCTGAGATGAATTGAGACTTTGACTGAATATTTCCCACAATATTGTTACATTGTGAAAATGTTGAAAAATTATAAGTGTTATGGGGAGAGATGGCGAATGTGATTATAAACCAATACCATGGTCACAGAAATATCACGTGTGGACTGAAGTCTCAAATGCAAAAATACTCATTTTTTACTGTCTCAAGCTACCAACGCTGAGATGAATTGAGACTTTGGAGTGTTATAGGGAGAGAGATCCTGAGTGCAATTATAAAACAATACCATGATCGCTGAAATATCATGTGTGGACTGAAATCTCAAATGAAAAAAATACTAACTTTTATTATCGAGATACCAGTGCTGAGTTGAATTGAGACTTTGAAAAAATGTTTCCCACAATATTGTTACATCGTGAAAATTCTGAGTGTTATGGGAAGAGAGATGCTGACTGTGATTATAAACCAATACCATGAGTGCAGAAATATCACTTGTGGACTGACGTCTCAAATGCAAAACTACAAATTTTTACTGTCTAAAAATACCAGTGCAGAGTTAAATTGAGATCTTGACAGATGTTTTTTTATTGTTACATTGTGAGAATGTTGAAAAATTATAAGTGTTATGCATAATACCATATCATAACACTTATAATTTAACACTTATAATTTTTTTGTGACAAATGAAAAAATGTAAGTGTTATGCCGAATCGAATTATAACACACTGTGACCTCAGAAATATCACGTGTGGACTGAAGTCTCAAATGCAAAAATGCTAACTTTTACTGTCTCAAGATACCCATACTATTGTTACATTGTGAAAATTTTGAACAATTATAAGTGTTGTGTGGAGAGAGATGCCAAATGCAATTAGAAAACAATAAAATGACCGCAGAAATATCACATGTGGACTTAAGGCTCAAATGTAAAAAGAATGTAACTTTTACTGTCTCAAGATACCAGTGCTAAGTTGAATTGAGACTTTGACCAAATGTTACCGAAAATATTGTTACATTATGAAAATGTTGAAAAATCTTAAACATTATGGGGAGAGAGATGCCTAATGCATAAGCCAATACCATGACAACAGAAATATCACGTGTGAACTGAAGTCTCAAATGCAAAAATACAAACTTTTACTGTCTCAAGATACCAGTGCTGAACTGAATTGAGACTTTGACTGAATGTTCCCCACAATATTGTTAATGAATGTAACTAAATGTGAAAACGCCAAAAAAATTACAATTATAGATGTTATGGGGAGAGAGGTCATTCAAGAGGCTTAGTTTTGGGGGGGTGGCTCTGTACGGAAAGGAGTGTAGTGCAGTGCTTTGGCAGTGCACTCCTGTTCCAGATGTGGACAGATGTGACCTGATGTCCTCTGCAGATGTTATAAAGAGTGGACGGGTGTGAACATTAGTTACTGCAGGTTTCTGAGGGAGTGTGAACAAAAACACATACGCACCTCATTAACAACAACATGACCCCCAAAGCTGCACTCTGGAATTTTGAATTGAATCTAAGGGAATTGATTTTAGAAATGAGATGTGTAGTCATTAGAGCTGCTTTGGTGTGGTGTACAGTATACTTGACTTATTGTTGACATAATCTTTCTTTCTGTTCTGTTTCTTTCTATTGTTACAGTGTTACTGTTTAGGTTTGTATCTGTATTTTAAATGTGGAATAAGTTTGCTGATCCAAATTTTTTATGTTGATAAAAAATGGGGCTGTTAACATACATATTATTGACATATTCCTTATAATAAAGGTACAGTGTGTACATTTCTGGAGAAGGCAAGTCACCTGCATGAGTCAATGGAAATAGAAAGTTAAAACCATGCTTCGGAACGTTCTCTGATGCACATGACATTCTGTGGAATATTTTATCCAAAGGAACAACATTTCCATAGAAACAAGCAGGATAACACACATTGTGTGTTTTGTGTTTGTGTTTAGTACAATGAAAACAAAATGAAAAAATAAATTATATATATATATATATATATATATATATATATATATATATATATATATATATATATATATATATATATATATATATATATATATATATATATATATGGGAGCTATGTTGCTATGTTGTCGGGGGCTTCATGTCACCCATGGCAAGCAGGTCCTTGGAGATGGGTCTGACTAAGAGCGGTTCAGAAGACCCCATGAGGAGTAATCCAACAAGGCCAGTTACGTTGCCTGGACTGGCCTTACCGGGGCGCCATCCTGGAGCCAGGCCTGGGGTGAGTGCTCAGCAGCGAGTGCCTGGTGGCCAGGCCCAGCCCGAAGAAACGACGTGGGGCCGTCCTCTCGTGGACCCACCACCTGCGAGAGGAGCCATGAGGGGTGGGTGCAGAGAGATCTGGGCGGCAGTCGAAGGTGGGGACCTCGACGACCGGACCTCCGAACATGGAGACTAGCTCTGGGGACATGGAATGTCACCTCGCTGGGGGGGAAGGAGCCTGAGCTTGTGCGGGAGGTTGAGCGTTACCGGCTAGATGTAGTCGGCCTCACCTCCACGCACAGCTTGGGCTCTGGAACCCAGATCCTTGAGAGGGGTTGGACTCTCCATTTCTCTGGCGTTGCCCGCAGGGAGCGGCGACGAGCTGGTGTGGGCTTGCTCATTGCCCCACAGCTCAGCCGCCACGTGTTGGAGTTCACCCGAGTGAACGAGAGGGTCGCGTCCCTGCGCCTTCGGGTCGGGGACAGGTCTCTCACTGTTGTGTTGGCCTACGGGCCAAACAGCAATGCGGAGTACCCGGCCTTCTTGGAGTCCCTGGGAGAGGCACTAGACAGTGCACCAACCAGGGACTCCGTTGTTCTCCTGGGGGACTTCAGTGCCCATGTGGGTAATGACAGTGACACTTGGAAGGGCGTGATTGGGAGGAATGGCCTCCTCGATCTGAACCCGAGTGGTGTTTTGTTATTGGACTCCTGTGCTAGTCACAGTTTGTCCATAACAAACACCATGTTTGAGCACAAGGGTGTCCATCGGTGCACGTGGCACCAGGACACTCTAGGTCGGAGATCGTTGATCGACTTTGTTGTCGTGTCATCTGACCTCCAACCGCGTGTCTTGGACACTCGGGTGAAGAGAGGGGCTGAGCTGTCAACTGATCACCACCTGGTGGTGAGTTGGATGGAAGGAGGAGGAAGCCAGACAGACCTGGCAGGCCCAAGCGCATCGTGAGGGTTTGCTGGGAACGTCTGGCGGAGCCCTCTGTCAGAGGGGTCTTCAACTCCCACCTCTGGGAGAGCTTCTCCCTGATCCCGGGGGAGGTTGGGGACCTGGACTCTGAATGGGCCATGTTCTCCACCTCTATTCTCAATGCGGTTGTGATCATAAGATCTGCGGTGCTTGTTGTGGCAGCAATCCTCGAACCCAGTGGTGGACACAGGAAGTAAGGGATGCCGTCAAGCTGAAGAAGGAGTCCTGTCGAGCCTTGTTGGCTCGTGGGACTCCTGAGGCAGCTGATGAGTACCGGCGGGCCAAGCGTGCCGCGGCAGTCACAGAGGCCAAAGAGATTCTGGCAAACCATCCGACGCCTCAAGAGGGGGAAGCAGTGCTTCACCAACACTGTTTACAGTGCGGGTGGAGAGCTGCTGACCTCGACTGGGGATGTTGTCGGGCGGTGGAAGGAATACTTTGAGGATCTCCTCAATCCCACTGTCACGTCTTCAGAGGAGGAAGCAGAAACTGGGGACCCGGAGGCGGACTCGCCCATCACCCTGGCTGAAGTCACTGAGGTGGTTGGCAAGCTCCTCGGTGGCAAGGCTCCGGGGGTGGACGAGATCCATCCTGAGTACCTCAAGTCCTTGGATGTTGTGGGGCTGTCTTGGCTGACACGTCTCTGCAACATCGCGTGGCGGTCGGGGACAGCACCTGTGGAATGGCAGACCGGGGTGGTGGTCCCTCTGTATAAGAAGGGGGACCAGAGGGTGTGTTTTAATTACAGGGGAATCACACTCCTCAGCCTTCCCGGTAAGGTCTATTCCAGGGTACTGGAGAGGAGAATCCGACCGATAGTCGAACCTTGGATTCAGGAGGAGCAGTGTGGTTTTCGTCCTGGTCGCGGAACACTGGACCAGCTCTATACTCTCCATCGGGTCCTTGAGGGTTCATGGGAGTTTGCCCAACCAGTCCACATGTGTTTTGTGGATCTGGAGAAGGCATTCGACCGTGTCCCTCGCGGTGTCCTTTGGGGGGTGCTCTGGGAGTATGGGGTCCGGGACTCTTTTCTAAGGGCTGTCCGGTCCTTGTATGACCGGAGCAGGAGCTGTGTTCACATTGCCGGCAGTAAGTCAGACCTGTTCCCGGTGCATGTTGGACTCCACCAGGGCTGCCCTTTGTCACCGGTTCTGTTCATTATATTTATGGACAGAATTTCTAGGCGCAGCCAGGGGCCGGAGGGGGCCTGGTTTGGGAACCACAGGATTTCATCTCTGCTGTTTGCAGATGATGTTGTCCTGATGGCTTCTTCGAGCCAGGACCTGCAGCAGGCACTGGGGCGTTTTGCAGCCGAGTGTGAAGCGGCTGGGATGAGAATCAGCTCCTCCAAATCCGAGGCCATGGTTCTCGACCGGAAAAAGGTGGTTTGCCCTCTCCGGGTGGGTGGTGAGTCTCTGCCTCAAGTGGAGGAGTTCAAGTATCTCGGGGTCTTGTTCACGAGTGACAGAAGGATGGAGCGTGAGATTGACAGGCGGATCGGTGCAGCGTCTGCAGTGATGCGGTCGCTGTATCGGTCCGTTGTGGTAAAGAAAGAGCTGAGCCCAAATGCAAAGCTCTCGATTTACCGGTCAATCTACGTTCCTACCCTCACCTATGGTCATGAGCTCTGGGTAATGACTGAAAGGACAAGGTCGCGGATACAAGCGGCTGAAATGGGTTTCCTCCGTAGGGTGGCCGGGCGCACCCTTAGGGATAGGGTGAGGAGCTCGGTCACACGGGAGGAGCTCAGAGTAGAGCCGCTGCTCCTACACGTTGAGAGGAACCAGTTGAGGTGGCTCGGGCATCTGCTCAGGATGCCTCCTGGACGCCTCCCTAGGGAGGAGTTCTGGGCATGTCCCACCGGGAGGAGGCCCCGGGGAAGACCCAGGACACGCTGGAGAAACTATGTCTCTCAGCTGGCCTGGGAACGCCTTGGGGTCACAACGGAAGAGCTGGAGGACGTGTCCGGGGTGAGGGAAGTCTGGGAGTCCCTCCTTAGACTGCTGCCCCCGCGACCCGGCCCCAGATAAGCGGAAGAAAATGGATGGAGATATATATATATATATATATATATATATATATATATATATATATATATATATATAATTTTATTTATTTATTGTTCAAAGGAACAACATTTCCATAGAAACAAGCAGGATAAGAGTAAGGTTTGTAGTGATGCAAGTCCACTCACATTTTGTGTTTGTGTTTAGTACAAAAAAAAAAAAATTAATAAAAAAAATATATATATATGATTTTTATCAGTTGCCAGTGCACTTCAGTCACTTTGCAAACGCATAAATTCAAATAACAAATGATAGAAACGTATACTTTTCTGTACTATTTTTTTTTTTTACCAGGGAGCAAATTAATCCACCATAGCATAGGAAAACATTGTCTCGAAGAATGCCACCAATGACACATCCTATTAAGACTACTAACATGCCTGGTTCCCTCACACATGCCTTGAAATAATTAAACTCAAATGTCTCATGGCTCGGCTTCCAGATCTGGCAGCCATGATAATTTTCTTGTTGATGTGGGATTTTCGGAGCTCTGTGTCCTCTATTTGTGCGTGGCGACCTAATTTTGTTTGAACGCTAGAGTCATGTTGTGTTTTATGGTGCTGGTGACTCTGTGCTGGCCGTGTACCCTATGGTGGGGTAAAATGTCTTTATTAGTGGTTTTTGGATCTTTATTCTGGTTAACTTATAAAAAATCAAGATGAGTGAAATCATATGGAGTTCATAAACAAGAGAGCTTTTTGTTAGGCTTTATATTGACTGGGTTTGAAAAGATTAAAGGCCATGACACACACAAGGAGGTTACGACAAAGCCAAATAGTGCTAGTAACTTTTATAAGACACTTTGAGAAGATGTGCTTGAGTGGAAAAACTTCAAATGAGAATCAAATGACACAAATTTCACTGTAATCTTAAATTTCGGCACTAAACATCATAGTGATTATGAACAAAAGCAACAGAAGGAAATGACAAAGAATGTGAACCTTATCAAAATGTCCAAGTCAGCATTTTCAAATTAAGAACTTTACAAGGGGCGACAGAAGCTCAGTTGGTAGAGTGTTGGCAGAGTGAATACTGTTGTCGTGTCCTTGGAAAAGACACTTAACTCACCTCAACCCGTGTCTGTGGGCACTGGAATGGGTGAGTAGTTCCATGATGTAAAGCGCTTTGAGTGCCTTGAAAGTAGAAAAGCAATATATAAAAATGTGACGATTTACCATTTTACCATTTCACAAAAAAAGTAAAATATAAACTTTTAACTGGACATGGCTAACATGCATGGGCTACATGTGCACAAATAGAGTAAGAAAAATAACTGTCAAAAAAGACATGAAAATAGGCTGCAGGTATTCCTCAAATGTAATGAAAATAAGATTTCAAAATTCTTTGAAATACTGGCTAGACAAAAGTAAAAAGTAATTGATTAGTAAAATAAAAAAAACCCAAAAACAAAAAAACAAACAAACAAAAAAAAAAAAAAAACAACAACATTGGGCCACCATGGTATGCCAACTGAATAAAAGTTTATGCTTCAATAACTCATCTCTGCATTCGTGTCAAGCGTTATGTCACTTAAAGCAAAGCAAAACACGTACTTCTGCGATCTCCTATCATCAAAACTTCATTCAAGTCACTGATGATGGATGCGGGAATACTGTTGAGCCGTTCCTCTGCTCTCTGTCCCGGCGCGTTCACGTCTCCCTGTAGTGTAGGGCTGTGGACAGAGCGTGTCTCCTTTTACCTTATCTTCACAGAGATCCGTATCCCGCAGGAGCAGCCACTTTGTTGCTTTTTAAATCATGTACAATAAGTGTACATTGTATCGGGGTTCTAGGTAGCAGAAACAAAACGGCAAAAGAAACGTTAGATAGAAATGACAACCAAAGGAAAAACAAAAAACAAAAAACAAAAAAAAAAACAGGGACAAAACATTTACTGAATTGTGTGTGTGTGTGTGTGTGTGGGGGGGGGGGGGGGGGGGGGGGGGACGCGCAAAGTGGGTTGGCAAAGCGCTAAGTGCACTCATTTAGGGAACTATCGGTGCGCACCGTAACATCACAAGTGAATCCGACTTTACTCTGTGCAGTCTGTCCCTTCTTATCTCTGTCCCACTCTCTTTCGGATGTAACTTATCCAAATCAGATATCCAGCGGAGATACAGTGTACGGATGCGTGACGTTTCCTTTGCAAACTTTGCGTAACTACTGTACGTGCCCCGTTCCAGTGAGTAAGTTGAGAGTTGATGAAACTTCTCCTGAATGAAAGCGCCTCTCACCACATCTGGACACGGAGTACAGCCGGATCTGTCAAGTCCAGCGGCAACTTTTACACGGACTTCACCTGTTTTTGACCGACGTTTAGTTTTACGCACAGCTCTGAGGAGGAATATCGGGCTCTTAATCTTTTCATCCACTTTGCAAAAACGTTTTTTAGTATTTTGTATTTATTAGCCCTCAACATGGGACTCTCGTGTATCACAGTTACGTGGATTTTGGTGATCATTTCTGTGTGGGATAAAAGGTAAGTGGCGCGCAACTGACCAAACTGTGCCAATAGCGTAGCAGTGGCAAGTTAACACGTGCATCGCACTCTAATGACTTAACTTAAAGAACAATAGAGCTTTTAAACAGTATTAAAAGCATTTACAGACCCAAATGCGGACAACGTTTTGCACTTGCATTCAATGTCCAATGTACGTTAAGAGGTTAAACGCAAAAACAAACTATCTTGGGAATCATTTGACTATTAATGCAATTTGCTAAATACATTGAATCCAGCCAGACGCTTTGTTTTTGTTTCTTAGAGAAGGCGTAATTGCATTGTAGATATAGGCCCAGTTAAAAATGGTTCTACACCTGCACACTGCAAGCGACTTTGAATTAGCTTAAGGTCTTTCAAGTCAGATCACAAGGCAGGTAAAGCACTGTAAAGTCTTGTAAAGTTGAAAGGCTGCTGCGCTATGCAAATCCATCTGCCGCAGCTGTGTGTGTTGTTATACACTGCTGGCTGCACACCTGGATCGCTGGGCACATGTCAGAAGCGGACTACAGTATGTGCAAAGAGGTGTGTGAGCTTGCCCGTAACTGTGCGTCCAACATGGCTTTACACAGACACTCACACGCAACCTATGTTTTAGCAATGAAGTAGTAATCAGCGATGACTGTACTTCGTTCTGCTTTATCTAGAAAAGTCCAGCACGTATAATACGATTGGTTTGCTTTTAGGTAGGCCTACAAACAGAAAGAACGTTGACGTGAAAGTAATGCACAATTTATTTATTTTTACCCCATTGATTTTTACTTGACAGGTAAGATTCTCTGCAACAACAATTGGAAAAGTGTAACTAATCGTGTTCTTTGTGCCACATGCTCCATAATATGTTTACCTTTTCAAGCGATTTACACTGCACAGTGCACCGTCACGCTCAGTCAACGAACAAATATAAGCACCCGTTAATAACAAATTTGCTTTCTAGGGGGAATTTAATGTTTTGAAAGCTATAGCCTCTTCTTTCATATGGCATGATAGTTGGGGTCAAAGTTATAGGAGTAGGAGCACTGGCAGTAAAATTTAGTGAACAAAGCAGAAAGCAAACGTCAAAATCTCAATGTAATTAATTCTTTCAGATTACAATTGATGATTAATTTTGATTCAACTTCAAAGCCAGCATGTTAAACCCTTCAACTATTCAAACTGTTTCAATGTAATGATCTATAAAATTTGTAATAACTTGGACCAAAATGGAAAGATGTCACAGAAAGAGGTTACCTGTGACATATCGGAGTTTGGTATGTTCATTGCACAAGTTCTGATCAAAATGACTCACTATGTGCAGCTTGTCAAGCAATTACAACGCCATGCATTATGTTTCTGAGGTTTCTTAAGAATCTAATCAGGGTTTTGTTCATTACTGTGGGAATCGTTTTTGGTGACACCCAAGGAGCATCATAATAAGAGACATTACCAGTATGTCTGTTTCAACATGTGTCAAAACAAAGGATGAAAATTGATTTACGATGTTGTTTATCTCGTAACTAACTAAACCTGCATGTCCTCTTTGCAGGGTAGACTCCAATGAAATCTTGGGCTTGAAAATCCCCAACATAGAGCCCATTTTGAACGCCAATACAGTATGTTTGACGTTGCCCGGATTGACGCGGCGCCAACTAGAGGTGTGTATGAGAAATCCGGATGTGACCGCATCAGCGATACAAGGGATTCAAATAGCCATCCATGAATGCCAACATCAGTTTAGAGGGCATCGCTGGAACTGCTCCAGTCTGGAAACAAGGAACAAAATACCATACGATAGCATAGTTTTCAAGAGAGGTGAGTGGAGTTTGGTCATAAACCAATTCAATGTAATGTCTTGGCAACTGTTAGTTAGTGGATTATATTATAAAAATAATACATAACACTTACGGTATACTGCACTTTTCAAAATACCTAAAGACCATTTACATAAGACATGAGCCAGTTACTTGGTTGGATGAATGTTTGGTCACTGATCTGAAGGTTGGCGGTTCAAATCCCGCTCTTGACGTAAACATTGAGCGGTCTGATCCGCTGGCCTACAGGTGGGCAGTGTGATTCCAGCTCCCACAGATGAATACTGCTCTTGTGTCCTTGGTCCAGACACTTTACCCACCTTGCCCTTAGTGTCTGCTTGCAATAATGCATGAATGTCTGTGTGAATGGGTGAGTGGTTCCTTGTTGTACAACCCCAATTCCAATGAAGTTAGGATGCTGTGTAAAACTAAAAAAAAAAAAAAATACAGAATACAATGATTTACAAATATTTTTCAACCTATACTGAACTGAATAAACTACAAAGACATGATATTTAATGTTCAAACTTTATTGTTTTTATGCAAATATTCCCTCATTTTCAGTTTGATGTTGAAAACATGAACGTGTTGCAAACATCAAATTGAAAATGAGGGAATATCTGCATAAGTGCTTTTCCACATTCACTCAAGGCACTAAAAGCGCTTTACAACTCCAATTCCAATGAAGTTGGGATGCTGTGTAAAACTTAAAAAAATACAGAATACAATGATTTGCAAATCCTTTTCAACCAACATTGAACTGAATAAACTACAAACACATGATAGTTAATGTTCAAACTGATAAACTTTATTGTTTTAATGCAAATATTCACTTATTTTCAATTTGATGTCTGCAACACATTCCAATAAAGCTGGGACAAAGGCAATAAAAGAATGGTAAAGTTGAGGATTGCTTAAAATACACCTGTTTGGAAAATTCCACAGGTGAATTGGAAACAGGTGAGTGTCATGATTGGGTAGAAAGGGAGCATCCCTGAAGGGCTCAGCCATTCACAAGCAAGACTGGGGCGAGGTTCACCACTTTGTGAACAACTGCGTGAGCAAAAAGTCCAACTGTCTAAGAACAACGTTTCTCAATGTACAATTGCAACAAATTTAAGGATTTCATCATCCATAATCCATAATATCATCAAAAGATTCAGCGAATCTAGAGAGATCTCTGCACGTAAGCGGCAAGGCCAAAAACCAACATTGAATGCCCATGACTGTATTAAAAACAGACATAAATGTGTAAAGGATATTACTGCATAGGCTCAGGAACACACTATACTGTCATTTAAAACAACAAATGTGTACACACCCTTTTTCATTTTTATATAAAAACTAAAAGTTAAAAAGTTAATAAATAAATAATATAAAATAATAATAATAATAATAATAATAATAATAAAAATCACACAAATCTTGAGTGAATAAATAAAAAAGAGCATCACATAATAAATAATAAAAAATATAATACATAAATAAAACAACAACAACAACAATAATAATAATAATAATAATAATAATAATAATAATAATAATAATAATAATAAAAACTGCAAGCAGTGATAAAGGCCCTCGCCACCCCTTGCGACCGCGGGGTACACGCCACCACAGAGATCTTGCCTTTCGTTCCCGCTTACATCGCCCCTCCCGCCAAAATCAGCGACTGAGTAATACTACTCCATTAATTCCAAAGAGACCATTTATGACATTGTCACGTCTGAACGGTTGGAAATAGAGGTATGTCTTCATTGGCTTTTTTCTTTAGTATGATGAGAGGAATATGTCTACCAAATTTCAATGGTCTATGACACAGTAATTATTTTTCATCCCTGTTAACCAAAACCCATGTATTTCAATGAGAAATGTCAGATGTTGCCATGGCAACACCTTTGAAAATAGAGGTATGTTCTCATTGGCTTTTTTGTTCAGTTTGCCAAGCCAATTGTCCATGCCGAATTTCAAATGTTTATGTCAAAGTAATTTTTTTGGTCCAATTCAAAAGTTCAAGGGGGCGCTGTGGAACAAAAAAAAAATTCTGATATATGTAAATTGTATATCATGTCGTACAGATCAAGATTTTAAACAAAATGTATATTAATGCCGGGAAATAGGACACTGCATGTGTGAGTTATGTGCACTTTAACATTTCAAAATATTGTTGTTTGTTTATTGGTGGCCACACCCACATTTTATGATGTAGAAAAATCGAAGACAGTTCACTATAATCCCACATGGGTCTAGTTCATTTTGACCAATTTGCAAGTTTCTTGAATGAAAATCCAAGGCGCAAAAGATCCAAATGTGAAACGTAAAATTTTGGAAAAATGGGGTTCCGCCCACAATGGCCGACTTCCTGTAGGGTTTAGGGTGGGGTCAAAATATAATTTTTTACTTGTCTTGACATGTTCTATGTTTGTACCAAGCTTCATTTGTCTACGATGAAAAAGGTCTCTCATTGACGTAATGCATTTTGGTTTTTGAGGTGGCGTTATTGAGTCATTTTGAAAGAATAATTTTTTTGAACATCAAAATAATAAATTTTTCACCAAACTTGAATTTTGGGTCCAATAAAATTGAGTTTTCGTTAACGTTCAGGAGGTCAAAAATTACTTCAAGTATAATAATAATAATAATGGAATTTTTTTTTCCACCCATTATCCATCCATCCATTTCCTTCCACTTATCCGGGGCCGGGTCGCGGGGGCAGCAGTCTAAGCAGGGACTCCCAGACTTTCCTCACCCCGGACACATCCTCCAGCTCCTCCGGTGGGACCCCAAGGTGTTCCCAGGCCAGCCGAGAGACATAGTCCCTCCAGCGTGTCCTGGGTCTTCCCCGGGGTCTCCTCCCGGTGGGACATGCCCAGAACACCTCCCTAGGGAGGCGTCCAGGAGGCATCCTGAGCAGATGCCCGAGCCACCTCAGCTGGTTCCTCTCAACGTGTAGGAGCAGCGGCTCTACTCCGAGCTCCTCCCGTGGGACCGAGCTCCTCACCCTATCCCTAAGGGTGCGCCCGGCCACTCTGCCGAGGAAACCCATTTCAGCCGCTTGTATCCGCGATCTTGTCCTTTCGGTCATTACCCAGAGCTCATGACCATAGGTGAGGGTAGGAACGTAGATCGACCGGTAAATCGAGAGCTTCGCCTTCCAGCTCAGCTCCTTCTTTACCACAACGGACCGATACAGCGACCGCATCACTGCAGACGCTGCACCGATCCGCCTGTCAATCTCCCGCTCCATCCTTCCCTCACTCGTGAACAAGACCCCGAGATACTTGAACTCCTCCACTTGGGGCAGAGACTCACCACCCACCCGGAGAGAGCAAACCACCTTTTCCAGTCGAGAACCATGGCCTCGGATTTGGAGGAGCTGATTCTCATCCCAGCCGCTTCACACTCGGCTGCAAACCGCCCCAGTGCCTGCTGCAGGTCCTGGCTCGAAGAAGCCATCAGGAAAACATCATCTGCAAACAGCAGAGATGAAATCCTGTGGTTCCCAAACCAGGCCCCCTCCGGCCCCTGGCTGCGCCTAGAAATTCTGTCCATAAATATAATGAACAGAACCGGTGACAAAGGGCAGCCCTGGCGGAGTCCAACATGCACCGGGAACAGGTCTGACTTACTGCCGGCAATGCGAACACAGCTCCTGCTCCGGTCATACAGGGACCGGACAGCCCTTAGCAAAGAGCCCCGGACCCCATACTCCCAGAGCACCCCCCAAAGGACACCACGAGGGACACGGTCGAATGCCTTCTCCAGATCCACAAAACACATGTGGACTGGTTGGGCATACTCCCATGAGCCCTCGAGGACCCGATGGAAAGTATAGAGCTGGTCCAGTGTTCCACGACCGGGACGAAAACCACACTGCTCCTCCTGAATCCGAGGTTCGACTATCGGTCGGATTCTCCTCTCTAAGGTCTATACCCTGGAATAGACCTTACCGGGAAGGCTGAGGAGTGTGATTCCCCTGTAATTGGAACACACCCTCCGGTCCCCCTTCTTATACAGAGGGACCACCACCCCGGTCTGCCATTCCACAGGTACTGTCCCCGACCGCCACGCGATGTTGCAGAGACGTGTCAGCCAAGACAGCCCCACAACATCCAGAGACTTGAGGTACTCAGGACGGATCTCGTCCACCCCCGGAGCCTTGCCACCGAGGAGCTTGCCAACCACCTCAGTGACTTCAGCCAGGGTGATGGACGAGTCTGCCTCTGGGTCCCCAGTTTCTGCTTCCTCCTCGGAAGACGTGACAGTGGGATTGAGGAGATCCTCAAAGTATTCCTTCCACCGCCCGACAACATCCCCAGTCGAGGTCAGCAGCTCTCCACCCGCACTGTAAACAGTGTTGGTGAAGCACTGCTTCCCCCTCCTGAGGCGTCGGACGGTTTGCCAGAATCTCTTTGAGGCCATCCGATAGTCCTCCTCTATGGCCTCCCCGAACTCCTCCCAACCCCGAGTTTTTGCCTCTGTAACTGCCCGAGCCACGGCACGCTTGGCCCGCCGGTACTCATCAGCTGCCTCAGGAGTCCCACGAGCCAACAAGGCTCGATAGGACTCCTTCTTCAGCTTGACAGCATCCCTTACTTCCGGTGTCCACCACCGGGTTTGGGGCACCACAGACCTTACGACCACAGCTACGAGCAGCCGCATCGACAATAGAGGTGGAGAACATGGCCCACTCTGAGTCCATGTCTCCAACCTCCCCCGGGATCAGGGAGAAGCTCTCCCGGAGGTGGGAGTTGAAGACCCCCCCGACAGAGGGCTCCGCCAGACGTTCCCAGCAGACCCTCACGATGCGCTTGGGCCTGCCAGGTCTGTCCGGCTTCCTCCTCCGCCAGCGGATCCAACTCACCACCAGGTGGTGATCAGTTGACAGCTCAGCCCCTCTCTTCACCCGAGTGTCCAAGACACACGGTCGAAGGTCAGATGACACGACAACAAAGTCGATCATCGACCTCCGACCTAGAGTGTCCTGGTGCCACGTGCACCGATGGACACCCTTGTGCTCGAACATGGTGTTTGTTATGGACAAGCTGTGACTAGCACAGAAGTCCAATAACAAAACACCGCTCGGGTTCAGATCGGGGAGGCCGTTCCTCCCAATCACGCCCCTCCAAGTGTCACTGTCGTTACCCACATGGGCGTTGAAGTCCCCCAGGAGAACAACGGAGTCCCCGGTTGGTGCACTGTCTAGTACCCCTCCCAGAGACTCCAAGAAGGCCGGGTACTCTGCACTGCTGTTTGGCCCGTAGGCCGACACAACAGTGAGAGACCTGTCCCTGACCCGAAGGCGCAGGGACGCGACCCTCTCGTTCACCGGAGTGAACCCCAACACGCAGCGGCTGAGCTGTGGGGCAATAAGCAAGCCCACCTCAGCTCGCCGCCGCTCCCCGCGGGCAACGCCAGAGAAATGGAGAGTCCAACCCCTCTCAAGAAGTTGGGTTCCAGAGCCCAAGCTGTGCGTGGAGGTGAGGCCGACTATATCTAGCCGGTAACGCTCAACCTCCCGCACAAGCTCAGGCTCCTTCCCCCCCAGCGAGGTGACATTCCACTTCCACCCATTATTTTTCTCCTAAACCATAACAGCTACAGTCATGTGACTTTCTCACATTGTGCCCCATCACAAATAAGGCCCCTGTGAATTTTTTCACAAGTCCACAACAAATCGTTTGTCTACTAGGAATTTTTGAAAATGAAATTTCAAGAGGGCGCTAGACAGCCATTTTGTGACAGAGCGACTTCATTTGCATATCATTGTGTTCAGCTCACAAATGTGCGTAAACGCTGTATTAGCGTTTTCCTAACAAAAAATGTGTGAAAGAGAAATATTTTTTTGAAATATTCCAAAAATTGCGATTTTGTTGAAAATTCACCCTGACCACACCCAAAGTCATAATCAAAATGTAATTGATAATCTTTGATCACACATGGGTTTAGAGGGATTTGGCTAAATTTTAAGTGTTTGTGATGAAAACTGTGCGAGAAAATGTCCTGAATGCGAGGGTGTGCACTTTTGTCATTCCCGGGTTTGATCCAATATGGCCGACTTCCTGTACATTTTAGGGTGGGGCCATAATATCATTTTTGTCATGTCCCGACATGTACTATTTTTTTGCTGTGAGTTTCAGATTTTTACGTTGACTTTTTTCCGAGTCGGGCTCCCATTGGCCCCATGAAAATCAAAGTTTGAGGTGGCGCTACCGAGTCGTCTTTCGTTATTTTTTCTCGGGGTCTTTTGTGACAATTAGAGCTCGTTGAGTTCTAATTTTTGACCACTCACTGCCATGTCGGGGCGTGTTTACTACTTGATTTTTGCCATTTTCCGGGTTTCGGACGTGGTTTTAATGAGTCCCTCGCTGGGACGTTGTCCCAGGCTCAGGACTAATAATAATAATATTAATAAGGGGGGGCTTTTCAAAACGTCATTAAATCGTTACTTACGATTACTTACCACTTATTATAAAATTTGTTTACAATACCCTTCTTCGAATATCTAATCTCCTCCACTTTCAAAAAGGACATAACCTCATTAATTCATTGAGTGCTGGATGGCCAAAACCTGTAGCTGTAATGTTGAATACCAAGGGAAGTCTTCTGGAAGACCAAAGATGGCCACATACAAAGGAACATCAATTGTTCTTGACAGCACTCTGGACATGGCATCAAAATAAACCCGCCAGAAGGTTGTAAGGGCTGGGCAAGAAAAAAACATGAGTGAGGTTAGAAGGTGATCGATCCACCACACCTATCACAAATATTCACCACAGAGGGAAAAATTTGTGCAAGTTTTGTTTTTGAGTAATGACACCTAAACAGAACTTTAAACTGTATCATTGTCAAACAGGCACAAAAGGTACTCTTATGAATAGATTGCAATACAGAGTCCCACCAGTGTTTGTCAAAAACAGTACTGAATGGTGGTTTTGAAGAGATGAGTTAGACAAGAGTATTTTATACAAGTTAAAATTTTGTCCCAGTAGTTTATAATTGCGTGGAAGAAAGAGCTTTTGGATAAGGATTGATTTGTTGTAATGGTTAAGAATGGTTTAGCGCAGCTCCAAAACTGCTACTCTTTTTCAGTTGTCTGGCAAATCTAGAATGATATCTCTGTATTTTTATACAGATTTTTATCAGTCCAGTCTTCACGCCCTCTCTTGCCCAGTCAAACATGGTTGTGCAATTAGATTCATTTTTTTCAGTGATGACTGTTAATCGAAGGAGCTCACAGGTCACCTATGATTTACAAATAAAATAAAATGTGTCTCTCCTCTCCTTACCAGAGTTTGGTGCTTTGCTCATTGATTCTGCAGAAATCCACAATGTTTTCAGCCCGCCTGTAATAATTTTTCCTTTATTTTTTTTTTCTGATAATTGTAAAATATAAAGCTGACTACTTTGTGGATTTCGCCTATTGCGCGTTATTTTTTAGAATGTAACCCCTGCGATAAACAAGAGACCACTGTATCTCAAAATCACAACAGCAGTCACCTCAGGGCTTAGCAAAAAAGCTAGAAAATCAAAAATCTTTTGTCAATAATAAACAAGAAGATTAACCAACATTCAAATACAGACAGACAAGCAAATAGATAACTGTCTTAGAGCATCCCCTGTCCTTAGACCCTCATTTGTGGCAAGGATAAACTCAAAAACAAAACTCAAAATGTGGATGTTTGGAAGTGAAATGTTATACTATTTTGACCACAAATCAATCATTCAGTGCATATTTAATTAAGCATAATCGTATCAAACTTTAAAGATTATAGAAGTAATTCGAATTTGGAGCTAGGCCATAAAAGTGGGTGGAGGCTGTTGATTGCTTTTAACATTGTGAGAATGACAGCATGGCCTTTTTCATCTCATTATAGAGTATATTACACAATCTCTAGATCTCAATAGATGGCTACGAACACTTTTACCTTTGAATAAGAGATAACCATATAGAAATAAGAAAGAAAAAAGTTTAAGTAGCGTTAAATTGTCTTGTTTCCAAGGCATATATTTTAAAAGTGGAAGATATAGATATAGATAGATAGATTAAAAGGTGATGTTTTTGCATTGGCTTGTTGTAAATTGTTTATTTCTCAAGCATGTCTGTAATAAGTGGTATTTTGGAGAAAGGAAGAAATCTTATTATTTATTTATTTATTTTTTGGTGATCAAAGCATTGTACTATTTCACTATATATTTACCATTGTGAAATATATGGCTGATGCATTGGCACAGTCTAGCCTCTATGAAGTTATTACAGGCAAGCAGTATTAGAATTGTGTGCTCACTGCGGGTGACAAGTTTAGCCTTTAAATAGGCCTATGATCAGCTATAGTCTTTGATAAAACTGCTTAAAAGAAAAGGTCTTCTGGGGATTAGCCATCACAAAGAAACAGTCCATACAGGCGCTACATAAAACACAACTCAATATTTGTAAAGAAGATATAATTTTTCGAAACTATTATTTCACCTCAGGAATGGGCCTCTCTCCATATGGCTAGCCTATCTGTAGTGACTAACATTGGTATCTATTTTCTCAAAACCTTACAATATAATCCTCAATGGAGCATACAAAAGACCAGGTAGTTTCAAAAGCAGTTAGTCACCTCAAGATTACCAAAGCTTGAGAATATCAGTTTTCTATGTTGCTTTGTGATGCTGTGAGTCAAACCACAAAAGGATGAAAGCGGATCTGTGGAGCTGGGAAGCCCTCAAACAGACTCATCCACGGCTAGTGACTGGAAAAAGGCATCAATTTCTTAGTAGCTGTGAGCACCTCGACAACAGTATACAGACAGTGGTTTGAGTGTCCAAAATTGTTGGCTTGGTTTCAGAACATTAGTTGCAAAAGTAAGCATAAGCAGTGATGGTAAAATGCTTACTGAGACTTAAAAGTGCTCTGTGTAACTATTTGATGGAGGGAAGGGCCCACCACGTGCTTGCCCCCTGGAGATGTTGGTTTGTCTGTGATGTTCCACAGTCTGGCTTTAAGCTTATTTATCTCCATGGAGACAAACAGGTGTAGCCACCAGGCCAAGTTACAGGCCAGAGGGCGGCATCCCCTGTTTTGCAAGGTTTCTTTGAAAAATATAAACATCCATAATAGTGTAAATGCTATAGGTATATTTTATGGCGTACTGTGGAACATTACAGGCATTACATCAACATCTCCATAGCAGGTAGCTTATCTTCCACCAGAAATTTTACACAGTGCACCTTTAATGAGGATTTGGCTAAGGATGTTGTATAAGCATGTTGATATTAATGTGAACCCATATTTTTAATGGAAATAAGTCGAGAGGAGAGGTAAAAGACTTTCTGTAAACTTATTCCTGGTGAACTTTCACTTGAATGGCAAATTACATTTTTCAATATACCAATGCCTTTCCCATTCAGCTGGATGATCTAACAAAATGCACAGAATGTCTTTTAGTGTTTTTTTTTTTTTTTTTTTTTTTTTTTGCATGTTTTGTATGGTCCTTAGCTTTCTTATGTTCATTATTTCTCACTACAATTGATGTATTATGCTCACGACTCAAGTGAATGTGTTTTTCCCCCTGGCTGGCGGTCTAAGCTTGCCTTGTTGCTCTTCCAGCTAATTGGGTGTTTTCTGTTTGAGACAATGGTCGTGTCTATAGTGTGGAAATCCCCATCGTAACTTATAAATGCATTATCTTTTTATAGCCTTATAATTTATGCTCTGCTTGATCTGAAAACATTTAGTCTGAATGCGCCACATTGATTGACCTTTGCTACTGTACATGCTGCTACACTTTCCCTGCTCCTGACTCATTCAAAAGCTGTTTGTCATTATCTCATGGAAATCTGTTGCTTTTTCGTCTGGCGTCCCTGGTTCGCCTCGGGTGCAGAAACTCCACAGCATCTGACATAAACACAGTCTTTAAAAGTGGGTGATTGATCTGATGCATGCTAATAGCATTTGTTTCAATATTGCTAAAGACTGATCCGAGTTGAATGTCTTGCAAACCTAGTTGCGTAACTGCATCCAGATACTACACTGCCAGCTGAGTTTGAATAAGGGAGAGATTAAAGAGATTACATGTTAGGAAAGATCACTGAATAAACTTTTTCTGGTAACCTCAAATTGGCATACATGTACTCATTGACAAGTTGTTTATCCATAGTAAACCTTTATAAATTACAGTACTATTACTGTTGTACCAGAAGAGGCAACTGCATGAAGGAAAGAGCAAGGGGTTATGAAATTACGGTATATATAAAAAAATTTTGTGCTCAGAAATTATTGTTTCAACTGTCTTTTTTTTCAGAAATTGTTAATAAAAAATATAAAATAGTTTTGAAGTACTACCACATGAAAAAAGTGAAAGATGAAAGATGAAAAAACTGTATCCATAAAAAGTGGGTCAAAGTAAAATATATTGATGACACTTGGGCACTTTTCTAAAACTTTGCAAAATGATAAAGTTGCATTTGGCTATATATATATATATATATATATATATATATATATATATATAATATATATATATATATATATATATATATATATATATATATATAATGACCGTAACCTTTTCTTAGTGCATTAAGCATTTATTAACCTACATATAAAACTCCACTTAATTGACACCTATTGATTGATGAGAGAAGAAGAAGATGCTCCCTCAGTACTTGCATCTATCTGTTCTTTCCTCTCCAAATGCTTTTACTCTTATTGCCAGAGCCAGTTCTTGTGAATTCGCTCACAGCACTTTCCCAACTCTCAAAAGCATAAACCTGTTTAGTGGGTTTCTGAAACACAAAGTGACAGTTTCCTTTCAATCTTTAATTCATTTTGCCACTTCCTCTGCCATCAGTTCATCCGGGCGTGGCACACGCAGTGAATTATTTCTTACATTGATCTGTTCCCGGTCTTCAGGGGCTCTGTGTGTGTCGCGGAGCCACGACTCAGAGCCAAAGACAGGAGCTAAAACTGTACTGGTCCTGGGGGTCAAGGTGTAGCAAAGAAAGAGAGCACTGACTACTGAGCACTGCTAGTAATTCAGATACATGAAGTAAAAGTACTTTCAGTAATAATTCAAATTATTAAAAATACCGGCAAGAACCACCAACTAATACTTCAACAGCTATCTTTCCCTCTTTCTAATTCTAGTAAAACCATTACTTTTACTTTACTACTACTACAACTACCACTATTGATAGCACTAGTATTAGGGTTTCTTTTTTGGATTGACAGTGGCTCATTCATTACCATGAAGGTTAGTGGTTTGATCGTTTTTATCGTGTAACATGTTCATACTGAGAGTATATCCCTGGGCAAGACATTTCACCTATCAGCTAAGTATGGATTTGTTTGTATAACTGCAATTGGTGGTTGTCTCAGAGGCTGATGGTGCAGATTGGCAGCCATGTTCCCAAAAACTGTTTTTGTGAGTCATTCATCACTTTGTTAGTGGATGCATGCTATAAAGTGGATGTAGGCATTCTCTTGATAATAAATCTAACTATCAGTTTTGTTTTGAATTAGAAAAAGTTAAAAGTGCACTATGCACAGAATAGGTTTTCTGGTGGGGAGTCCACCACCTGTTTGTCTCCATGGAGTTCTTAATGCTTTGCTTAATCCACAGTATGTCATACATGTATTCATTGAAAAAAAAAAAAAAACAACCCAAAAAAACGAATGTAGTCAAATACATAGACTCCAATACCAGTATGAGGTGCGCAAAGTGAAAGTCCTTATATCATTCAATTGCTACCATAGACTATATATAAATGGCTAAACTGCTAGCCACCACATTCCAAATAGGAAGTGAGTATGGGTGTGCTTCTGGCTCCATCGGCTACAGTTGACTTTCTACTGAAAAACTGTCACTCCTCTCTCTGAAACTGCTACTGTCAGGCTTGTAATTTTGGTCTTAAAAGATTCATATTAACCTACATTACACAGTCCTGGTGACAAATCAAGATCCTAAAATTATTAACAGACCAATGAGGCACCGTCTTTCTCAGAGGTCCCAACTGCAGGTGGTAGCAACAGATTTGATTGGCAGCGTTGCTTAACACCCGTTCCCTGCTAAACCAGCGGTATAGACGTTACCTTCAACAGCAGGAGGGACGTTACCTTCAACAGCCTCACTCTGGATCGGCTCTTTAGTTGCCATGATACTTGCAGTCAGAATTCAAATATAGAACTTGGCTCCATAGCTGCTAGCCTCGATGAGCTTCATTTGGCTTGAGACGCTGTGGGTGACGACACAGTCCCTTAGTCTACTTCTTTACACAGACTATGTATGCTACCAAAACAACATACCATGTATTTACTTTCAACTGAAAATAAGGAAGCAACATCAAACAGGCTAACAAGGCCAGGCTTGGTTAATAGTTGTTGTTTTTTTTTTTACTCTAAAACCAGGCTCGAGTCTACAGAGGTGCATTGCAACCTCATTTCAGATAAACTAATGCCACGTAATGGAAGTGTATTATGTTTGCACCCCTTTGAAACTCTAATGCACCCTCAATCAGTTTGGTCTGCACCCAAGCCTGTCCAAAACGCAGTCTAAATCATTTCCCCTTCGAGCAGAGCACTATAAAGTCCTGAGTGGTTTCTTTTCATGTTTTCTTTACAAGTTTCCATTATAATCTCCAGTGCAGTAGCAGTAGTAGCAACCAGTGGAGGCCAATGTAAAAGTATCACAGTAATACACAGACAGTGAGCTCAGAGGCGACAATAAACAACAAACAGGCCCCACTTCATCAACACACATTCCACATTCAGACAGATAATTTTCCCAGAGGAATTTATTATTCTGTTTTAACAAGTCAATAAAATCTATCAAATGCATGCATGTTTACTGGAATATAGGTCTGGTATGACATAGTGGTAGTGTTGTACTGAACACTGTGGTTGCAAGTGCAAGCATCGAAATTCAAAAGAAAATGTTGTAAGTGAAGACATAGACATAAAATTAGAAGTTGGTTCAACTTTGTACACAATGTATTTCTATAATTCAGTTGTATCTGTTTTTTGCTTACTGTTCAACAGAATTTAAGTGATTTAACATTTACTATACGTCTACAACAACTACTACTATTAATACTAATACTATTACTATTACTACTACTTCTACTACTACTACAGCTACTACTAAGGTAATGTATTCCCCACTGCAGATGTAGGGAAAGGGGCAATGACTACTGAGTACTGCTAGTAGTTCAGATACACAAAAGTACTTTCAGTAATAATTTCAAATATTAAAACAAATGGAAAGTGCACTTGAGAAAAAGTGGCAAGAACCACAAATTATCTCAAATTAATAATAATTAATATTATAATAATAGAACTAATGGCTATAGTTCTTATTGTGGATTGACAGTGGCTCATTGATTACCAAGTTAGTGGTTTGATCCCATTACAGTTTAACATGTGCATACTTGTCTTCTTATGCAGCTACAACTACTACTACTACTACTAAGGTAAGATATACTACACTGCCCACATAGGGAAATTTGTCATCTGCATTTGATCCATCCGTCAATGCCGCTGGCGTAACCTGCCAGAAGCAGTGGGTGTCACAGTGCAGCCTGAGACCCATCTCCAGATCTTGTGCTAGGCATGATCAGGACTGCCTTAGCTAGAGGATTTTCCCTATTGATTACTACTTGTACTTTTATCTACCAAAGATTATCAATGCAATTTCATATCCACTTTCCCAGTCAAAACACAATCACACCTCATTTTGAGATCTTAAATTAAATACTTGAGTAAACATAAAAAGTTGCAAAACTAGTTTTATTTTAAATACTTAATGCATCCCTCGGTTAAACCTACTTTTCCAAATACAGTGCATTTACGTTACCATAGGCTGGCAAACAACTACCTCTATCTAAACTGTAGTTAGTGGTGTATAGTTGTGCTCATTACACATGTTATATATGTTTAAATGACTCTTAATGAGGATGATGTGTGAGTGTTTAAGGCAAATTTAAGTCATTATAGAGCAAAGACAGCGTGAAATGAAAACAGATTATTGAAGTCAAAGTATACTTGACTAGTGATTTAGGCTTAGGTAAGATCTTCTGGACATTTACAATTATTTAAATGCCATGAGAAACGCCAAATCTGTTATGAATATGTATGAAAGGTGCTATACAAATAAAGTCTGACTGATTTAGTTATCTGAGGGACATGATTCAAAACAAATCAGATTTTGCTGTTTACTTGTCATTGTAATGTACAGGTTTCAAGGGAGGTTATGTGGACTCTGTTTTTTGCAATCAAGACGTTTCGGCTCCCATCCAGAAACCATTTTCAACTGATGGAACTGGCTTGAAACACTAGGAAATTGATCGCAAAAACAAAGGCCACATGACCACCGAACCACTCCTGGACGAACAAAGGATTATTTGTCATTTTAATCTTCTCACTTTAAAAATCTGTAACTACCGTCACTCATGCATACACTGACAACAAACAAGACAAGTTAGTCATTCACAAGTATACCTTTTCAACTGTATGGATATTGTATGGTAAGATATTGCATTGGATAAGTATAAGGGCATGTCAACTCTACTCAGAGGTTAAAGATCCTATATTACACAAAACTCTTGAGCTTTAAGCCATGTTATAATGTTGTTACCCCAAAAAAACATACCTGGAGTTGTGTTTTGTTTCATTCACACATGTTTGAGTAACCCTTTATTATTAGTCTGTCTACATCTCTAGTTCAAAATGCTCTGATCCATCTTGTGATGTCATGTAGTGGCAGTTTTCAAGTTAACAGCTATCTTTTAGCTGAAGGTAACAGCTGATCCAAATGATTCTAGTGAAGGTGTATGGAGTTTAAAAACACAGTGGAGTAGGTGAAACAGAGTGTTTCTCTTGAGAGAAGAACTCAGCCTAGAACTCAGTTTGTGTGTTAAACATGTGAATGAACAAAACACAACTCCAGGTATGTCTGTGACGAGGAACCATTATAACATAGATCAGAAAATAGTGTAATATGGGCCCTTTAAGATTAAAGTAGGTTGTCTTAGTAGGAAAGTTTAAATATCTGTAGCTATCTACTACTATCTACTGCTACTATCTAGCTGTCTATACTAGTGCATACATGTGATAACTGCTTGTATAACTTCCTGTTCACAAACTCCTTGGAGACAGAATGAACACGTGTTGGAACATTTAATGAGTTTAGTCTTAGATGGTTTCCCCCTGGTTTTATGGACTTGGTTGTGTCTATATTACAATGCCGTGGCATCAAATAGCTGTGGTTGTTTGTCCTCTTTGTCACTATTCTTATGAAACAGCTTTTTTTTTTATGCACATTTCCCAGCAAAACGATTACGTGGTTTATAAAGCTTTATTACAACAGTTTAAACATGTCTCCAGCTGTTTTATATGAGTTTTATAGTTGTTTACTTCTATTGGCATATCAGGAAGAGGCCAATGAGAATGTGAGTATGTGTGTTAAAACAACAAAATGAGAATATTAACAACATGAGAGTGGGTGCTAAAGTAAGATGAATTTAATAATAAGGTTTAATTTTTTATGTATTTAAGCCTGCTCGTCTTCCTGTATGGTTCTAGTATCAACGCAGGTCTGACCAACTTAACCTGCTGGCCTCACCTGCTTATCTCCGTGGAGATAGATAGGTTTACTGCCATACTGTCTAATATTCCAGAAAAAAGCAACAACTCCATGGAGTCAAGGATGTTGTAGACCCTCTATCAAAAAAGTTACATAGTGCATCTTTAATACAAAAATGTGATTGGAGTAAATTTGCAAAACATACATCTTCACTTGTAAACATGCCAAACAACAGTATATTAACACTCTTAAATTACAGTGAGACTTTGTACAGTTTGTTGAATTATTTGCTATTAAATAGTGCATGCTTTATATTGTTTTTTTATTCATTGGAACACACCTTGAGTGCTGTAAATGGCTCTATAAATAAAGATTGATTATTATTTCTTTTTCACAGGTTTCAAGGAGAGTGCTTTTGCTTACGCCATCGCCGCAGCAGGAGTGGTCCATGCCGTGGCCAATGCTTGCTCTATGGGCAAATTGAAAGCATGCGGTTGTGATGCTAAACGCCGTGGAGACGAAGAGGCTTTCCGACTTAAACTTCACAGGCTGCAGATAGAAGCCATTCACAGAGGGAAGGGGATGGTGCACGGGGTGATGGAGCACTTTCCCACAGAGCTGCCCAGTGCCCAGGATTCGTGGGAATGGGGCGGATGTAGTCCCGACGTGGAATTCGGAGAGAAGTTTTCAAGAGATTTCCTGGATTCGCGAGAGACATACAAAGATATCCACGCAAGGATGAGGCTGCATAATAACAGAGTGGGCAGACAGGTAGGTCAAACTGTATATGCTGTGTTGATGATGGATACTTTATATGTCTTAACTAAAGTTCATTTAAACTACACATTTAAACATTTAAAACTGTACTATGTAACTTTTCTGTTGGGGGATCTGCCACCTGCATGTCCCATGGTGATGTTTTGTGCTTTTGTGGAATGTTTCATGATATGGCATTAAACTTCTCCATGGTGTCAAGTTTGTGACATCACCAGGCCAAGTTACAATTCAATGTTCAAAGTTAAGTTAAAATCATTAAGTTATGAGGAACACTGCATTAAATGTGCAGTATGTAACTTGTTTGGAGCAGGATACGTCACCTGCTTGTCTCTATGGAGATGTGACCATTACCATAGTATGGCATTAAACCTATATACCTCCAGGAAGACAAGCATGTGATGCCACCAAGCAACAAGTTACAGGTCAGGTCTGTGGCGAGTAGATCAGTGAATAATTTAATGCGTAACATTTTAGTCAAAACAATAACATTTCTTCTAGATAAGTTTCCTGGCGCATCTTTAATTTTAGCAGAACACAAAACATCAGTACACCTTTTTATTGTGAGTAATTTAGCTAAAGGTGGGATCATGTCAAGACAAAGCACTTAAAGTCAAATTTGTGCATCTAATTTACCTATAGCCAATCTATTAGAGTGGCTTGAGTGTTGACCAGTGCACTTAAAAAGGTCATTATCCAGGCTGAAATCACCTTTTGCCTGAAGTGGTTGGAATCGGCCCCTTGAGGGTATAGTATAAATAATCAAGTAGCTATGGAAAATGTGAATTATTAATTGATTGGATCCAGATTAAACTTTATTGCAAAGATCTATTTAAAGAAGACCTATTGAAAACAAATTGGAGAATGAAGTAAGTAGAGAGCAGTGGGCGTAGCCGATGCTGGTGAAAAAGGGGGTTGATCGGCAATATGGTGTCTTGAAAATAAGTCATTAAACATTGCTCAAACATGCATGAATCACTCCAAATACAGCTTTGGATGGGTAAATTGTGAATGGCAAAAACTATAATATGATTAAAATCTCTGAAAAGTACATTTTACAAAGCTGTGATTTGTTTCCTTCATTATTTTGGCTCACCTCCCTCTTCGGGGCTTTCCAGACAAAAGCGGCATGAAATACTAACTAGTCCAGTTTACCCCTACATGACTCATTTTGATTGCTCAATTTTTCCTGCCATAATTTATCCTTTTGTGCATCCAAAAATGTGTTGTTTATATAATTGGTGCTATATTAGTACAACTTTAGGGACAATACTTGACCACTTGGCGTTCCAAGGGCCTGCCTGGAGACTGGATACAAAGATCCGCTCGTTAAATTACACACGCGTAATTGCGTAATTTTACGCAGCAGTTTTGCATTTTAAACATGACGAAACGGACAAAACAAAGGAAGTACGCAACCGAGGACACTGTGGATGTTTGTACAAGTTAAACTAGAGGCCGGAGCGGTTCGTGGAACCGAGTGAAGATCTCATGGTGGACTCAGGAGTAGGGGGACCTTATGTTTTGATGGACTGGATGCTGTTCCTGATCGGTAAGCGTGGTTTATTCTGCTATTGACTTAATTGTGGGTCAAATGTGTATCATGTGTAATCATTAGCATTAGCTAATACCAATCTCACTTTCGAAACAGGCAGCGGTTGTAGCACCCCCCGATGGCAGGCAAATTGTGAGCAGTGAACTCATTCTAGCGCCCTGGAACGGACA